>NW_028300966.1:4139285-4297142 GCF_049000335.1 Polistes dominula | reverse complement strand
CCTTCTTTGGTTTTCGTATATATACGACTGAATAATAAGTGAAAATTGGGGTTGGGGTGGGTGGTTATTCGTAATAATTTAAATGGAAGGACTAAAGGGTTGCAAAGGAGAACTTTCTAAATTATTTATTAAATATGAAGGAAAAGATTTAAAAAAAAAAAGAAATTAATTAACCAAATTGGTGCTTTCGGAATGTATTAGACTGAATTATTGTTGTACGTTTTTAGATGATGAAAATGAGAGAAAGCAAAAGTAAAAGAAGAAGAAAAAGAAGAAGAATTAAAAAGAAATTATTAAAATTATTTACGGGAAATTTTTGAAACCCGACCCAGTGAAATAATTGGTATTATAAAATTAAAAAAAAAAAGGAAAAGATAAATATTATTTCTATTTGGAATCGTTTTATATATATACATATATATACATATATAATATATCTATATATATGAGCTAAGTTGAATACACACGTATAAAATACATACATACATAAATACACACATGTTTATTACTACAGTACACGGTGATACATGGACTTAACCACATGATGATACACGCACGTGCATACATGGACACGTAAAAGAATGAAAAAGCAAGTGAACCATGTAAAATAAAGAGAGAGAGAGAGAAAAAAAATGGTGATAAACGCGACACACGGGATGATAAATTTGAAAATTATCACAAGTGGTGTATTCCGTACGGATATGCTAAATAACGTATAAATTATTATTAAACATGGTTAACGAATGAAATACACACAAGTATTAGAAAAAAGAAAACAAAGAAAAAACCAATTATAGAAAGAAAAGTGCATGAAATAAAAAGAATGAGTACACGTTTGGCCGTATAAATAATAGCACTCTCTGCCCAGAGTTAAAATGGCGGCCACCACGAGCTCAAACAAGAGTCCATTATTTCATTTAACCTTTTTACCTATTTCCTCTCTTTCTCACTTTCTCCTTTCCTTTAAGCTTTTCTCCATCTCTAATTAATATCACAACAAATGAAATATTTGGACTTTGTGCAGGTGATATCGTGGTGGAGTAATAATAATAAGAATTTTTAAAAAAGAAGAAAATCAAGAGGGCCGTTCGAACGGCTCCTCCCCACCCTTCGAATTTCGAATTATCTTTAAAAATGTGAAAATAACCGTTGAACTCTGGGCTAAGCAAGAATCATGTATACACACGAATTGGAATATAATTATATATATTCTAACGATTTATTGATTAATTCATAGAAATTAAAATTTTAAATAAAAAAATATAAAAATGTAATTGTACAATAATTTAAAAAAAAGAAAGAAAAAAAAATAAACGGTTGTAAAGAACAAAAATAAAAAAAATAGTCTTCGAAACGCCTTCGAAGCGCGTTTTTAGGGCACGGCGAGAAATACATGGGAAGTTTAATCGTGAAAGAATAATTAAGACAGAAAGAAAGGAAGAGAGAGAGGGAGAGCAAGAGAGAGAGAGAGAGAGAGAGAATGTGTGGTTGAGAAAAAAATAGACGAAGAGAGAGAGAGAGAGAGAGAGAGAAATAAAAAACGTGTGGTGTGCTTGCTGTTAATCGAATTGTATCTTCTAATTCTTTTATTTTCAATTTTACATATATAATATGTAATTATATATATAATATATATATCTATAATTTTGAATTTGTTGCGTAAAATGATAAAAATATTGTAATGACAGAGCGTGTTTAAATTAATTGGGTGACTTTGCAAAGAAGAGAAAAGAAAGATATTTACTTCATAAGTCTTTTAAAAATGTAATAATAATACCCTGTGTCTTTTCTCTACGTTATTTATTAATTATCACACACGAGAGACACATTTAACAATCAAACTGCTGCTTCCTCATTTTACAAAATTAATCCCACGATTATTCGAAAAAGAAACGAAATGTACGTAAATCAATATATATATAGTATATATATATATATTGTTTGTTATTTTGTTTTTCTATAATTCTGGGAATTTGTGTTTCTAAAAAGTTATAATCGATGTTATTATTATTTTAATTTTAGTTGAAAAAAAAAAGAAAAGAAAAATTATATTGTTTTCTTTTCTTCGTTATTTATTAATCGTTATTTTTCGTATAATTATAAATTCATTCTAAAATGATGTTTTTGTTGTCTTGATAAAGTTAAATATATATATATATCTATATAAAAATATATAAAAATGAAGTATGCAGTTTATTGGAGACAAGGAAAAATATAATAATGTTCAAAACGATATATAGTGCGTATACGATAATAAAATGTCATGTGCGAGTTATATGTTTAAGAACGTGGAGCTCGACGATGCGCGCGCGCGTGTATGTGTATGGTTGTGTATGTGTATTTGTGTGTGTGCATGTTGCGCAAAAAAAAGTGTATGTATGAAAGAATAAAAATGAAAGAGAGAGAGAGAGAAAGAGAGAGTAAGTAAGGATACTGAAAGAGAAGGACAATATCGTCCTTTTTTTTGACAGAAACATGAAATGTGTTAGAATCGCGGTGGTTTTAAAATGTATATAAAAAAAAAGGTGGAATGAGATAAATAAAAAAAAGAAGTATCACGCGACGTTGAATTAAAGTAAAGAAAGAGCGTGAGAGAAAGAAACAAACAAAAAGGTGTAACGGAATGAGAAGGATTAGTGAGAAAGATGGTGAGAAATGAAAGTTAGAGAAAGAGAGAAAGATTTAATGAGAGCCAGCTTTGTAAATTAGCCTTGTACATTATACAATATTTTATTTCGGTTACAATCGAAACGAGGATAGAGAAAGAATAATATTCTTAATTGTGGTAACATTTTTCTTAATAATTGTTCGAGCACACTTACATATGATAATAATTAATAATAATAATATTAATCATAATGATGATGATGATAATAATAAAAGAAGAGATGAAATATAAGAAATGCATATCGTGAGTTATGAAATCCGATGAGAATATGATTCTAAAAAGTGAGAAAGGCTTAAACCAATAAAAAAGAAAAAGAAAAAAAGAAATAAACAAGAAAAAGGAAAAAGAAAATTAATAAATATAACATACGTAAGTACATATGTTATGTGTGTGTGTGTGTGTACATTCATCGCGATATGTGATATCACTTGTCCCCACGTTTTGTCGATTGAATCATCGGAATTTGTTATTCACGCTTGCATCTCTTTTTTCTAACTTTTAACAAAATTCGTTGAAATACCTAAATATTTATTAAAAAAAAAAAAAAAATAGAAAGAAAAAAAAACACAAAAAAACAAAAAAGAACAAGTATTTAATATTCATTTTCATTCGTCATTCGAACGAAATCAACGATATTGTAGTCGTTTTCGGCTTTCTTTTATTATCCATTTTTGTTTCTTTTATCTTAATTTTATCTTTCTTCCAAAATATATATATATATATATATTTTTTTAACGGGAGAAAACAAATTTTTCTATTTAAATGCACTTTTATTTATTAATATTACTCGTTTAATTATTAGCTTGTTGGATGACGATGTTCGAACGTAAAATATTCCGCTTATTGTAAATGGCCACCACCATTTTACTTCGAAAAGTTCGTGAATTTCACGATGTTGAAATATGTGTTTTCAAAAAGAATTCAATGTAAAGTAAACGATTGATGATATACTTTCGAAATATTGATATTGTGACGGAGAAAAAAAGAAAGAGAAAAAGAGAGAGAGAGAGAGAGAGAGAAAGAGAGTTACATAATTGATAATCCTTCTCACAAAAAAAAATATCTAATAATTTATTTTCTCGAAGAAGATTTGCACGAATGGTATATAACGTTAGAAACATACAAATAAAAGAACAAGATACGTAAATTGTGAGAAGGAATATCAAACAAAATTTCATAAAGAAGGAGTTGAATAATAAGTGTTAGAAAATGATCACGTTTTCGTAACTTTCGTTGAGATCCGTCGATGTATAAATTTACATAGTATATATAATATATGAGATATCTATATATATATATATACATACATAAAAATACATAACATAAATACATAAAGAAAAAGAAAAAAGTACATAAATATATATTTTTCTGAAAAGAATATCGAAACGACGATGACGATGACGATGACGACGACGACAAAGAGAGGAGTTGGGGGTGAGTTTAAATAGAAAGAAAAAGAAAGCTTAGTGAAAAAAAAAAAGAAACAATATGCATATGCACTAGCGCGAATCGAATATTTGCGTTTAATGAATTATAAATACATATAAGAAAAAAATTTTTAATAAAAAAAAAAAATAACAAATAGTATAAAAAAAACCGTGAATTTACGTACGTATGGGGTATCAGGGTGTAGATTAGAACGTACGTTGTTTAACGTATGTTATGTGTAACGATGACAACAAACAAACAAACAAACAAACAAATAAATAAATAAATAATTAAATAAACAAACAAACGAACAAACATTCATAAATACAAAATAATTAATTAACGTTAACTGATAAATGAACGAACGTCGAGGTGGAAGAAGAAGAAGAAAAAGATAAAAAGATAAATAAATAAATAAATAATTAAATAAATAAAAAATAAAATAACAAAGAGCCGCATTATTTTTTTGGAATGTCCTTAAGCGACGAAAATAATAAACCGAAAGAAAAAAGCGAGAATTTTTCGCGTTTTTATCGGAAACTCGACGAAAATTCGAAGACGTGGTCGCCATGTTGTATTACAACCCCTTTCTCTTTCTCTCTCTCTCTCTCTCTCTCTCTGTCTATCTTTCTTTTTCTCTCTATTTACAATAAATAAATATATCGTACGTAACTTTAAAAACACATAATATGGCAAATAAAGAACAATATTCGACGTTTTTGTCCATTTTCAAAATAATTTCTTCAAATACGATCAAATGGCGTTTATTAATTATTGTTATTATATTTTCGTAAAGCGTTGCTATCTCGTATCACGTGACTCTTGAAATAGAAGAGAAAAATGATGATGAGAGGTAGAACGTCCATCATACACTATAAATAATAATATAACATATTATATTTATCGGAAGAGAAGCATTTGTTTCGTTGAGCTGCATCCAACGAGTAAGAAAAAAAAATATAAATGTCATATTGTCGTCGACAAGAAAAAAGATAAAACAAAATGTTTATGTGCTCGGACGAATTTTTTAAATGGCCCTTCTCTAAACCATACTTTATTATATATTATCTTTCTCCGTCCTCGAAATACAATTATAATTAATACGAGACACTCAAAATAAGTTGTTGTACATAAGATAAGAGAAACTTGTTACGTTAGCAATAGTTATATGCTATAACCGGAGTTATTATTATTATTATTATTATTATTATTATTTTATTATTATTATTTTATTATTATTATAATTTTATTAATATTATTAATATTATTATTATTAATGTTAAATAATGATGATTATTAGTTAACGTCTCGACAGTGCGCCATAAACGTTGTCCTTCTCCTCTCTTTTTATTTTAAACACCATATACCATCTCTCTTTCTCTCTCTTTCTCTCCCTCTCTCTCTCTCTCTCTCTCTCTCGTGTAGGTTTATCTAACTCTTTCTATCCTTCTTTTTCATTTTCACTTGCAATTTCCCTCTCTCTCTCTCTCTCTCTCTCTCTCTCTCTCTCTCTCTCTCTCTCTCATATGTACTGGCACGAAGAAAAAAAAAAGATGAACCATGTTTTTAAAAATTAAGAATGCAAAGAAAAATTTTGTTTATAATTGAACACCCAACCACTCGTCTTCAGACCCGTCTCTTCTCCTCTTTTTTTTTCTCTCAACAACTATAGATAATTCATTCAAATTTGCCGGCATTAACTCGTACATACGTTAATAATATAATATTCGTGTCAAATAATATTTTATACAGAACACTACTATTATTTTTCGCTATTATTTATACGGACTATAAAAAGTGTCACTGTGTCCTCTTTTATTTCTTATTATTCTTTTCTTTTTCCTTTTTCTTTTGTTTATTATTCTTTTCCTTTCTTTTTTTTTAATTGCGCAGTTTAATATTAAGACTAATTGTTATTAATTTTTATTATTATTATTATTATTTCTATTCACTATTATGAATGATAATTATCATTATTATTTTTTCTTAATATTATTATTATTATTATTATTATTATTATTATTATTATATTTTATATTATATTATGATATTATATTATATTAATATTATAAATATATTATGTTATATTATTATTATTATTTTTATTATTATTATAATTATATAGATTCATAAAATCCTTATTGGACCGTGCAATATGTACAAATTTTGACTAAATTACAATTTTATATGAATATATTTACGAACTAAATAAAAGAATATAAAAAAAAAAAAGGTATGCGCGGTACCGGGGAAACAAAATGCACCGCGTTTGAGACGCATATGTTATGTTTAAGCGAAATTGAGAGAAAGAGAGAAAGGGAGAGGACAAGATAATGAAAGAAAGGATATAAAAGAGAAATAAAGAGAGAGCGAGAGAGATAGAGAGAGTGAGAGTGAGAGTAGTGAGAGAGAAGAGAGTAAGAAAGAAAGAGAGAGAGAGAGAGAGAAAGCCCTCTGTCTGTTGTATATTATTTTTATTTCCACCTTTTTTACATAAAAACAAGCAAGATCGGCATTGACCGTGCTATGTATGGATGATATGTTCCGATACTAGAGTAAATCTTTCAACAAATACATGACTGCCTGTTTCATTTATTTTCTCTTAAATATATCGACACAATTACATATATATATATATATATATATATATATATATATATATCATATTTGTATATATGTAATATTGTATAATGTGTATGTATTATATATGTATACACAAAGTATCCCTAAAAAAAAAAAATTAACTCTTGATTCATATATGCATGTTTCATGAATTATTATTATTTATTGAATAATCAGTTAGACAAAACGCGACGATACATACCGAGAATACGTACTGCAATTGATGATTTTTTATTTATTCATTTATTCGTCAGAATATTTAAAGATTTATCGGTAACATTCAATAGGACTGAAATAAAATTTTAATTTTAATTTTATCATGCAAGAACATAAAAAAAATGATCTTATTTCAATTTCAATAGATTTAAATAAAATACGATATAATATTATTGCAATGATAATTTATCACGATTAAGTTTGTATTATTTATACAAAAAAAAGAAAAAAACAAACAAAGAAAGAAAAAGAAAACGGGTTGAACATTGTTCTTTAGGATGTCCTTGATACGTTCTTGAAAATATTTCAAAATATGTACTCTGTAGTGTGTACAGGGTGATCACTTAAATATTTCCTTTATATGCAAACGTATTAAAAAATTGGCATTATTCCAGGAACGGGAGAGAGGGGTAGAGTGGGATGGTCTAAAAGAAAAATAAAAAAATTATTTCTCAAGATAATTTTTTTTTTACGAGATTCGAGATTATCGGTGTTACTTTAAATGGAACCTTATATTTTATTTGCTATATTCCTGTAGATATACACCCTGTATATATCTCTGCACATACATATACATATTTATATTATATATAGGATATTATAATTCGTATTCTTCTCAATCTTATTGTTAGAGAAGGCGAAAAAAAAAGAATCAGAGATTTCATCTCGTGATCGTCGTAGAAAAGATTTTTCACGGGTCGGCTTACATTCGTAATTGCATGACTATTTATATTGAAATCTATTATTATGATCTCTTTTTTTACTTTTAAATGTCGTGATCGAATGTAAAAAGTAAAATAGAAAAAAATATAAACATCAAGAAGTAGGTCACAAGAAAGAAAAAAGAAACAATACTTAGATATCTTATGTAAGTATTATACTTTAAAAATACACCATTATTGTAATGTTTTACTGTTATCGTGTCGTTATTATTGTTACTGATGTTACTGCTGTTGTTGTTCATTCACTAATAACGCAAACCGACAGATTCAGGCAATTTAACAATTATTATTATTATTATTATTATTATTATTATTATTATTATTATTATTATTATTATTATTATTATTATTATTATTAGAGTGAAGGAAATCAATCCTCGTTAATGGTTTCCCTTTTAGTCGCCTCTTACGACAAGTAGGGGGTACTGCGGTCTTCTCCCAAAATCCGCAGGGGATTTATTATTTTTAATGTTATTATTATTATAATAATAATTATTATTACTATTAATTATTAATTAATTAATTTATATATTATGTACGTGCTATTCCATGAATCTATCTAAAATGGATTTCCATTACAAATATTTAACATATATAAAATGAATAATTATTTTAATTCCCATTCTTATGGGAAATGTTTGCAATTCAAAATTCTTGAGTACTTCATCGTGAAATTTTCTAATAGTAACTATGTACTTTATTTTTTTTTTTATACTTCCATATGTGTATTTGCTCACGCGAAAAACGTTTATCGTCAGTTTAGATCCTTTTGCAGATATACATACATACATACACACATTCGTGCATCCACACATACAGACGTATACATTGAATATATACATACGCTTTATTTCTTCTCCCCTATAGAGGAGCTGTCCAAATAACCGTGGCCGTTTGATATTTATTGATCGTTATTAAAGCTCGATATCTCGTTGATGATGATATACCACTTGAACGATACTTGAACAACTCCGTTTAGGTCTCTTAGACTCATATATATATATTACCATTCCCCTCTCTTTCATATGACTATCATCATCTTCGTCTATATTACTGCATTTTTTCGAAGATAAAATTGTAAATAAAGTTCGATATGCATCTTAAATGGCGCCTGAAAAAATGGCTACCACGAAACATGGACTCCATATTGGATTTACTACAATGACATCATGCAGAACCTCGTTCATCTATATCATCATGAACTATTCATTTTCTATATTATAATAGATTTATTTGAAAATGGATTATATTTTTTGAAAAAAAAAAGAAAAATTCTCTCCCACATTCTTTTTATTTTGAATAATTTGTAGTCAACTTATTTACCAGACGCTACATTTACGGATTGGATTCATCCGTGAGCCTGGTTGACAATTGTAGGCCTTTGCAAAATCCTCACTATTAGAAAGCGGACCTAATACTCTAACAGGACCAGGTGAATGCACGCTACTACGTATTTTGGTTAAAGCATCTTCCCGTCTCATCGAACCACACCAAATTTGAGCATAATTTAGGAAAAACAGTTGATCGTGAGTTAAATTCACGCCAGGTAATAATGGTTCCTGTCCGTGTATCGAGACCCATTTTTTGTAAGCCTAAAATAAATTACAAACAAAGTTAAAAAATGCCACAGGTAATTACAAAAATATACACAACAATATGTTTCTGAATCTTTGCTTGTTGTACTACCGAATAAATTTGTTTCTAATGATAAATATGTAAATAATAATGTAACATAACATAACGTAAATATGTTTATAATATAACATTCGTAAAAACCTGATAGATTGTAATGAATCGGATATATCATACTTACACGAAACGATTGTTTTAGTCCACCATTATCAGCAATATTTTCACCTTGCGTCATACGACCGTTTATATAAAGATCAACTTCTTCTAATTTATATCCGGAATACTGATCAACGATACACTGCGTTCTCTCTCGAAATGCTTTAATAGTTGCATTATTCCACCATTGCATCATGTTACCATCTTTGTCAAATTGTCGTCCTTTGTCATCGAAACCGTGAGTTATCTCATGACCAATCACCACACCGATTCCCCCGTAATTCAATGATTTAGGAAAGTGTTGAGAATAGAACAGGGGTTGTAGAATTCCTGCTGGAAATACTAAAAACCCACAGTTTGACGATTACTTTGTTAAGCTTCATAATCCTATCTTTATTGTCTTCTGACTTACCGATGTCATTTTTATTGGGATTATAAAAGGCATTTAAGACGGCCGGTTCCGTAGACCATTTGTCCTTGTCGACTGGTTGACGTAATTCTTGGAGATTGTGATAAGCTTCGTACTTGTGCACTGCCAAAACATTTTCCAGAAAACGGTCCTCCGTAATGTTCAACTGAAAATATATTTTAGAAAAACAATTATCAATGAATCAAATGAAATTGACAAAAAGAAAAAATCTTAATAAGTATTTTATCGTTTAAGATAATTACCGTCAAATATTGCATTGAAAGTTTGACGGGATCCTTCAGAAACTCAGGATAACCGATTCTCTCATTCATTGAATCAGCTTTACCTTTAGCAACGGTTCTGGTTTCATCATCCATCCATTGATTTTCAGCAAGCAATTCATTGAAAGCTTCACGTATCGTTCGTATCATTTCCAAAGCCGTTTCCTACAAACGATCAAACGATTATTCACCATTCACCATTTACCATAAAAGACTTATTCAATCATTTACTATGTAACATTGAAATGATGAATATCTGTAATAACCTTGCTCTCGTGATTGAAGTTATCACGTATGAAAAGAGCACCCACTGCCATACCAAGATTCCTATTGGTCCATTCGACGCATTCGGACCACCTGTTTCTTTCACTTAGTATACCTGATAGTATCTTGCGAAACTCGGTTCTCTTTTGCTGATATTCGTCTATCATATGCGGCATGATCGACATTACAAATCGCCATATTATATAATTGTGCAACGTTCTGCCAAGAATAAAAAATTACGAAATTAAAAATAGGAACAATAAACAAAATGTTATTAATCGAGCAGATTTTTTTATCAGAAAATGATGTTAAAATAAATGTTACTAAATAAAACAAACAAACAAAAAAATGAAATTATCGGAAAATCAAATTTAAAACAGGCCTATTTTACGTTAGAACTTCAATCAAAAAATGACGGTTGATTGAAGTAAGAAATTTAAAAAGATAAAAAAAGAAGAAACACCCCTAACAGTTTAAAAATTGAATTTTAATAATCAAATTAAACATCCATTTAACTACCGATCAAAAAGTAATGGGAAAATAAAGTAATGGAATAATTTGATGACGATGATGATAGGTAGGGGGAAAAAAAATTCGATTACCTGCGATCAGTTTTCTGAACAATGCGACCCATTTGAAGGAAGTAGGGCATCGCGTATGCTACTACAGGCTCGTCCTCGGTAATTGGAGCACTTACGAATTCTTGAAGATAAACTTTCCATTGAAGTTGCGGCACCTCTTCTTGTAGTTCCCGCAACGTTAACTTTCTGTAGATCAGAGAGGTGTCGTGCCTGTCAGCCTCGGGCAACGAGGCCTGCAAGTTTAAAGATACACAAGTGGAAAAAAAAAATAAAACTAGAAAGAATAAAAAAATGGAAAAAGTTAACATATGAAAAAGAAAAGGAAAAAAAAAGAAACCGTTTTGATAGTTGGTCAAAATCGAGTTTGATTCGATATCAAACGCAACAACTTCCAAAAACGGATAAGAAAGAGAGAAAGAAAGAGAGAAAAAAATAAAAATGTACGAAGGGTATACATAACACACGCATACATTCACACACACGTACATTAGCAAGTTTTTTTTCAAGGGCGATCACGCGATTGAACTCGTATGCAGCCGTATCGGGATTTGCACCTAGCAACACTGCGACATTTGTCATGTAACGATGATAAGCTTTCAACTCCGCCTCGCTGTTCTTCTTCAAATAATAATCCCTACTAGGTAACGCAAACTGCATCTGGTCCAACTAATGGAAAAAAAACCATAAGAACAAATAAGTATTAACATTGAACGATTTAGTTTTTTTCTTTTTTAACATAGAGTCATCAAAGTATATTATAGCGACTAACTTTATTGGAAATTCATTTATTTTATTTTATTTTATTTGTTTCTTTTTTTTCATTAATAAATACGATTTCTAATTGAGTACCATTTCATTGGGATCAATATTTTTGTAAACATTTTTGATCAATATTTATACAATACAATGTTAACATGTAATTTAAAATATTGACGAATTATTATTTATATATCGAAAATAATATTTATATGTATTAAATATTATTTATTTAACGAAATAAAGATCAAAAATGTTTAAACAACAAAATATTAATTGTTCAATCAAATGGAATAAGAGCCGCTCTCTCTTTTTTTTTATAGATTTAATAAATTATATTAGACGAAAATAAAATGAATTCTGATACTGATCAACAGATTATTTTTTATCGTTGTTGTTTTTCTTTTAGTTGTTTGTTTTGTAATAAAATAAAAAAAGAGAATGTCATGCATTCGTCGACCAAGGGGCCTTACTTTGCCGGCGCACCTGCAGGATGTTGGTTGAGGAATTCTTGTCGTCTGGGCCAACCCATTGTTCCATGAGGATACCTTCATTGTATTCACCACGAAGACGACCTAATAGAACTTCGATTGAATAAGGTGGTGGTTTCCAAGAGTTTCCAATCACCGCAGGCCAACCACCAAGTGATGCCAATACTTTTTTTAAAGGTTTGTCACCGATATCTCGGATGCGTGCTGTCCAATAATTAATATTAAAACAATCAATATACAAACAATCAAAATTCTTACACTAAAATCTTTATTTTAGTTATTTTAGTTTCGTTGCACTTTTACTTATTTAAATAACTATTTTCTAAAATTTGTTAATTAGTATTTTCAGTAAAAATAAATGATCAGTATTTGTATATATAAATATACAATTAATTTTTTATATATATTATTTTATATTATTATATATAATTATATATAACATATATTTTTTTTATTTATTATAATATTATAAATTATATATTAATAACATACATAACATTATATTTATAAATTAATATATAATACATAATTATATATTATTATTAATATATAATTATATATATATATATATAATATATATAATTAAATAATCAATTAAATTTTACGATATTTATTTTATAAAATTTAATATAACATTATAAATAACAACATAATAAATATACAGGGTAAATCAGTAACTATTGTCACCTAAATAATTCCGAAAGTATAATAATTGCAGAAAAGTTTATTAAGGAAAAGTTGCTTGAAAAATTCAGGACTATAATATAATGTGAGTTTTTTTGCTAGGTACAGTATATTTCTAAATCTATAGGTCAACTTTGTTTAGTTAAAGACAATACTATATTTTAATACTTATTTTCTGATAGCGGCTGTCAAGACGAATCCAATGATATGCAACATTAAATACAAAACCTGACAATAACTAATAAAAACTATTCGGAAAATATCTGTTTCGTCCGTTGTCGGAACAAGTATACAGTGACACAAACTTGATGCAGGTATACAGTGAAACAAATCTGATGCAAGCACGGACGCGACCATGACGCGGCAGAGCTTTATTGTAGCCGGTTTGTTTTTTGTTCGCCAGTTTTGACCTTCGGTGACCTCCAAAAATATTAATGTTGCACATCATTGGATTCGTCTTGACAGCCGCTGTCAGAAAATAAGTATTAAAATATAACATTATATTTAAAAAAACAAAGTTGAACAATAAATCTCAAGATATACTGAACCTAACAGAAAAAAACTAACGTCATATTATAATCCTGAATTTTTCATGCAACTTTTTATGAACAAACTTTTCTGCAACTATCATACTTTCCGAACTATTAACTAATATATAACATATTAATATGTTAGGGTTACACACCTATACTGATCACTTATAGAAAATACTGAAAATAAAATTATTGAAATTGCTTATACCAATAAATAGTAGCCTCTTGTTTATATTGAATAATTCTTAATTCTTAAAATAAAAATCTAAATGTTTATGTACATAAAATATTGAAGAAAATATCTTGGACTACCGTTAATTTACATTTCTGTAATTTCTTTTTTATACCCACGGATGTCCATGCACGATTTGTAGAACATTTTGGCCTTGAGGGTTGCATTATTGTCGTTCTCGTTCGGTGATTCTTCAAGAACTCGTTTCAAAATAACTTGCAATTGATCAGCGAGTACTTCAAATGTACTAATAGAACTTCTGTCTTCTGGTATTACATGCAAACGATTCCAAGTACCGCATGCGTATAGAAAAAAGTTATCGCAAGGTGATACAGTTCTGTCCATGGCTGATAGCAAACTTGCAGCTACATGAAAACAAATTTTTTTAATTTTATTTGTAATTGTAAGTTAAAAAAAAATATTCTTAATATTATTCTTGTTTTTTTTTCTTTTCATATAATATACAAAGATTAAATATTCTAAAGATAAATATTAGGTCTACCGGAAAATTCTGTCCGTTCAAACGAACATTAGTTCAATTTTTCGTCACTAGGGGTAAGGCCCCATTTCTTAAAATGGAATATACAAATTGCCATCATACTGGCAAGAGTTCAAAAGTAATTAAATTAATTAATTGTTCAAATTATGAATAATTTATTATTTTAGTTTATTTTAAAAATGGACAGAATTTTTTGGTAGACCTAATATTAAAATTAATTATTTAACTATTTATTAAAATTATTACAAATCATATTGTCGAATTATTAAATAAAAAAAAACCGGATTAAGTTGTTATTTATCATTTTTATCTCTTTTTTTATTACCTATTTAATTACTATGTCAAAATAAGATCTTTCCTAGGAAACTAGTAAAATTGTTGGATAACGTTATTATCTAGAAAGCAAGATTAATATCCTGACACAACTTAACTGAACGATGTCGATGAAATGAGCTGTCGTGTACACTGCCGTAAATTAATTGCAGTTCTGATTAATATCTATCCCGCCCCCACCCCCAGTCCTTCACTTATAAACGCAATATCGTTAAAATAAAACTAGATATTTAACGTTAAAATTACGTTTATAAAATACTTTTGTAATTAATCGTATAACATAACGCAGATATACGATAAAAGTATAATACCACAAAAATATTGTATTAATATTTTTTTATATATGTATTATTTATTATATATTAATATATATATACTAGGGTGCTCTGGCCACACGTTGCTGCAGCTTTGTTATAAAATGTTGATTTAATATAATTCTAAACTATTTAGTAAATTATAACAACACACAAAATAATACCACAATTAGAGTAGAATACATAAAATAATAATACACGAAAAAATATAAAAAGCAAGGTTAGGTTACGTCGTATGTAAATTAGAAAAAAAAAGTATGACGTAAATATATCGAAATAATTGAATTGTAATACAACGCCATCTATTGAAAACTTACAGTACCTAAAGATCTACATAACCCTTAAATAATAAATCCTTAAAAATTAGTAATAAAAAATAAAAAATAATAGCAATAAAAACTATCCTATGTACTAAGTTGAAAAAAAAACACAAAATAAAAAAAATTTCATTAATATCGGTTCAGTAGTTTTGAAACCAACAATATAACACTGAACACTCATTGGAAACCAGCAATATAACACAGAATTTATATATATATATATATATAAAGATATATATTGTAATAATAAAGATAAATATTACCCATAACTTAGAATATAATATTGTATAAATTATAAAAAAAATATTAATTAAAACAAATAAATATATAACAAATAAAAAAATACAAATACTATTACATGAAATATTTATTTTTAAGTTACATGTGTAATATGCAATATATGTATACGCAATCAAAGGTAATTAATTAATAAAAATACAAAAAAAAATTCATATTAACGTGAAGAAAATGAATTAATCAATAATGACCGATATATTGAAACATAATAATAAAATAAAAAAACATCATGAAGGGACGAATTTAGCGAACGGTAATTAATCGATACCATGTAACACCGTAATTCGATTTCGTAACCTGTCCGCAGTACCTGATATAAACGTGTTTGCTTTCGATCACCGCTACACAATCAATCACGCTTGATGAACGCTTATCCGCAGCCCTAATTTACCACCGATTTTCAGCACGTTCATCCTATGCTCGGTTAAAGAGGACGTGTTAATTAATTCATTAAAATTCTTGATAAAATAAATAATATACATATATGAGCATAATCGACGTAAAATTTAATTAACAACTCGATATTACTTTTATATAAAAGTATTTAATATTTAATAATTAAATTAGTATAGAATTCTTGTTATTTATTAAATTGAAAAATATTGTAATTAAATCTGTACGTTCTTTTTTGTTTAATATTTAGTAATTAAGTTAGTAAAATTATTTTTATTCGTTAACACAAGAAATATTGTAAATAAATTTCCACGTTGATTTCTGTTTTTTTTTTTTTTTAAATAGACATAAACTTTTACACAAGTACGTATATTCATATATTTAGGATTGTACTAATATTTAATATATTAATATTAAATAATCAAATAAAAACAAATATTATATTATATTATGTATAAAAACTTACCGGTTCTCACGCATTCTTCGGACATGCACACGTTTGGACCTAAAATGAGAAATAAGAAATAATTTAAAACAAAATAATTTATTAACAATTCCAAGACAATGTTATTAAACCAAATATTTGTTCGTAATTTATATTACATTTATTTATTTATTTATTTATTGTTTCTTTTCAGACGTGGAAAAAAATCGTGTCAGCGTGCAATTAACAACAGATTTTTATTTTCCTTGAACTTGTGTACGAGACTTGTCTACGAATCTAATCTACCATTTATTTTTCCTCTACTTTTCTTTCCTTTTCGTTTTTCTTTTCTTTCTTTCCTTCAAAGAAAAGAGGGTTGTCTTTTGTTGTGTTCGTAATACGTGCAAGAGAACGCGTTAACCGAATGGAAGAAAATAACGATCGTTGAAAACTAAGTCGAAAAAGATAGAATCTCCTAGCTTTCCTTGTACAATTTACGAAACGAAAAACTTCCGATGATGATAAAAAAAAAAAAAAAAAGAAAAGAAAAAAAGGAAAAGAACGTGAAGATAATAACCATCTACTCGACTTTAGAAAATCTTCCTATTTATTTTACCATGTAACCTGTTAAATTTATTTTTTCGATCTTACAATTCAATTTCTTATTGCGATAAAGGTTCGTTAAAATTATAATTATTATTTGAAAAATTTTTTCTCTAATGATTTTTAATTCAAATATCAATTAATTCTTTGAGTGCTGAATACTTTTACCTAAAATATTTTCTAGGAACGGAATAATTTATTATTAACCAAATTCTAATAATAAATTATATTTAATAGTTAAAATTTTTACTTCAGTGAATATAATTTAATTTAAATAATATAAACATTACATTATATTTTACATTAATATTAACAAATATGTATGTGCCGAACGACCACGCTAGTAATTTTTACCAAACGCATATATGCGTCCATAGCACTCAAAGGGTTAATAATAATTATATTTAATCATGTTATTTTATATGTACATATAAATAGATGCATTAAATAAATAATTATTATTTTAAATATATATAAATTTATTTTATAAATTATTTCATACGTTTTTTTTTTCGTTAATTAAGAATATTATGAAAATATTCCTCATTAAAATTTAACATTCTTATCAAAAAATAGCATAGAATTTTTTATGTCTGAGAAAGATAATAATACATGTTAAAAATTGTAATAATATCATTGTACGTTTTGGTTATAATGAGCCCAGAACATAACGGAACCTGACGTACGCTTGGAAATATTATTTAATGTCACATTTTTTGTGTCTTTCTGTCTTTTATCTTTTTTCTTTTTTCTTTCCAAATAAAATGAGTTCATTCATCATCCCTTTTGTCTTTTCTTTCTCTACGTATAAATGAATCCTTCTCTTGTGTTTGTAAAGAAAAAGCGTACGTGGTTTTTTTTCGAGTCAACGAGAATAAATTTTATTCTCCAGAGAAAATTCTTCCGTGTTCTTCTCTCTCTTTCTTCAAATGTTCTGGCGAACGCAAAAATTGAAAAAAAAAAAAAGTATTATTAATTTGGTAACATTGTTATACACAATTGCAAATTGTTGAGTTTAGTATTTCTTTCGGTATCATTTTGTTATCTTATTAATTCATTAATGTCACCTTTCATCTTATTTAAATTTATTCGTGTGTCATCGGAAAAAATTTGATTTTCTAGAGAAAATTCTTCTTTATTTTCTCAACTGTTCTAATGAATTCAGCAAAATGAGGAAATGAATTATTAATTTTGTAACATTGTTATACACAATTGCAAATTGCTGAGTTATTTTTTATTTTGATATCTTTTTTATTTTTTTTTTTTTTTTTTAATTCTTTATTAGTACTGGCTAAAAATGAAAAAACACTTTTGTTCCTGTGAATATAATTTAAAAAAAAAAAAGAAAAAAAATATTTATCCACATTTCCGCAGTCGGTAGGACTCGAACCTACGCTCCCAGAGGGAATCTGATTTCTAGTCAGACGCCTTAACCACTCGGCCACGACTGCTGTGTAATACGGTTCTCCAGTTTTCGACACGGTGACACCACATATTTCTTGTTTTTTAATTTTATTTTGTTTCTACTAATAAACTAACAGTTTTCGCATACAATAATTTATAAAATGTTACGAATTTTTGTTTTTAATTTTAACATCGAAACACTTGTGTAATTGTGATGTTTAACTTATTTAAATAAAAACCTTTGTAATAATAAAGCTTGCCAAATAAGTGGTTCGTGAAAAGAATGTTAATATATTTAATAAACAAATCAAATTAGAAACTGTATAAATACGTAAATAGATGTATAAAAAAGAAAATGGTTTTCAATTAAACAATAAATATCGAATATCCCTGAGGTGATGATACAACTTTTCTTAGATAATTTTAAAATTAAATTACATCCTTTTTCTTCGATACTTTTGAAGTAAATTTTTTTTTTTTTTTTAACAAATTGTAAGACAATAAATCTATCTTGTCAAACTGTAAAGTTTATTATCAATATAAAATGTTTAGGAGAAGAATAATTGATATAAAATTGATCTAGGAACTTTTAAACCAGCCTGTACTTATAGAAGTAAAAGTTTCATTTTAAACGAAGTTGAAGTGATCACCTGATCTAACAAAAATTGTGCAAAAATTATTGATCGACCGATCGATCAAAATTTCCAATTACGAAATGATACGTGGAAGAAAAAATAAAAAAGTTGAACGAAATTATGTCGCTTGGATAACACGCTGTGTTTTTTTTTCTTTTCAATTTAATTTCGTACTAGCAGTTCATTCATCTTTTTTCGTCTCTCTCTCTCTCTCTTTCTCTCTCTCTCTCTTTCTTTTTTTCCTCAATGAGAACGCTAAAGATTTATGCCATTATCGACATAATCTTAAATGAAATCGAATCGAGTCGAGGTTATCGTGTCCTTCTACTCGAAAAGGCCATTCCAAAAGTGGATTTATAATCCTTTCACCAGTAGAAAACGACGATTTGTTAGGATCAAATTAGAAAAAATTCAATGAATGATATAACGATCTGTTTTATTTGACGGAATATATTCCATAAAAGAAATCAACTATTCGTTATTTTATTCTACTTGAAAACAAATATTTTATTTTAACAAATTTTAAACAAATATTTATATAATTTTCAAATGCAATATATAAACTTCTATAAATATTTAATATATAAAAGAAATATATTAAAAAATATATTTTCCATATATTTTCTATATATATTATTACTTATTTATAATAAATAAGTAATATTTATTATATTATATTAATTATATTATAAATATATATTATATATATAATATTACTTATTTATAATAAATAAGTAAGACTTGGAAATATTTCAGAATAATTTACATAAATATTCTTAACAAAATATGAAAAATATAGTGTAATTATCAACAATAATATATTACAACAAGTTGTTCTAAAGTATTTTTATTAAATTATTTTTATGATAATATTTAAAAAAAATATATATATATATAAAAGATTCTAGTTCAAATAAATAAATAAATAAATATATATATATATAGGTATATACATTTCTTATATATGTCAGAAGTAGAAAATAAAATTTGATTGGTCATGAACTATCACGTAAATAAAAGATGCATTTGAAAAGTAAAAGATAAAAATACATTTCGTCTGAATTTCGAGCACGAACTCACGAACTAACACCTTTCCCAATAGCAAAACTTTTTCGTAACGATCGTGACACGTGGCGAGCATAGTTTCACAACCCCTCTGTTAAAGCACCGTATACTTTATGTTACGATAGCGCATCGGTATCTCGACTTTCCTCCTTATCTCAAGGTCACTAACGAGGTCAACGACGAAATCACCATTCGAGTGAGATAAATTTTCGATTTAAGATCTATTTTACGATATTTGATTATATTTATAGAATACGTGCAATACACGTAAGTAATACGTGTAATACAACGAAATTTATCCTTTCTCTCCTTTTATAAAAAATAATTCCTTTTCTTTTTTAATTTTAATAATTGCAATTAAAAAAAAAAAAAAAACAAGAAAGAAAATAAACACAATTTTCTTTATCTTTTTCATTTCTTTATATTTATTGAATAATTTAAAATAGGGGATCTGTTTAATATAAGAATATATCTACCCTTTTTTTTATAAATATAAAAATAATTCAATTAAAAATGTATTAAAAATTTTCTTGTTTTCTTTCTTCTTAATTACTGTAAAACAAACGAGTTCTGTTTTTTTTAAATATATTTTAAATTATTCAACATTGACACACCTAACAATTAAGTAAGTCTTTATATTTTTCTTTCAAAATTAATATAATAAAGTATCTTTTTAATAAATTTATCTAAATATTCTTTTATAACGGACTGTACAACGTAGGTAAATATTATGACGGTTTACAACATTGATCGATTATGAGAAAGATAATTAAAATTAGAAATGAAACAAAAGATATAACTTACGTGGTTCTTGGACGCATTCCCGCGTTGTATTTAATACCAAGATAAGAAGAATTAATATAGAAATGGCGAGCAATATTACAGCAAAAATGCCTAACATTTGCTGCCTTGCAGATGCACCTCTTCGTCTTCTTGTTACAGAAGTGGCACGTGTTATTCCAGGTACTTGACTTCTCGTATTCGTTGGATGAAGAATGCTGGTCACTGTTGTGCTTCCTGTTGGTCCATAGGTCACCTTTTTGTTATTAGCAGGAAAATGAAACAAAAAGTGAAACGTTTATCAGTCATTTTTACGACGAACAGGATTCGAGTTCGATCTACGAGTTGATTTTGATCATAATTTTATTCATAAGAAAAAAAAACTAAACAAAAATAGTAAGTTAATACTCTTTAATTCAATTTTGTGCATTGAAAATAAATTAATTAAATTTATAATAGGAATTTTATATTATTATTATTATTATTATTATTATTATTATTATTATTATTATTATTATTATTTTTTTATATATATATTATAATATTATTTAATATAGTATTATGCTGTATTTAGTATTATTAATTATTAAAAAATATGTAAAACAATAAATAAGAATATATGTATATAAAGAAAAAAATATAAAAAAGTATAAAAAGAAAATCAACAAAATGAAAAGCCTGTTGAATTATTAATTAAAACAAATAATATAAGAGTTGGTCAAGGATAATAACTTTAATTCTTCATACAATAAATTAAAATTCAATATTTTCACTTTAAACGTGTAAAATTAATTCAAGTATTATTGAAGAATAAATACTTTCAAGGTAAATAATTTTTCTTCGTACTATTTTTCTGATTATTCATACTGTGACATTCCACTACTTTTGACATCGCAATGAGGTCGACGTGGTTAATCAAAATCTAGAACCAGATTATGTAGTATCACCCATACTTTATATTAAGCCACTACCACAAACTACGAAAAGCAATAGAAACTTAGAAAACCTTTCTCTAAAAGGTTTGACCCTGAATTAAAATTCACATGTACGAAAATCTATGGGATGCAATAACTGATTAATTATACAAAATTTTATCTGACCTTATTTATTACGAAATAGATTGCTCAACCAATATATTTGAATACCAACCAGATATGTGCCCATAATTATGAAAGTGATCTAATAATAAGTCAAAATTAAAAAAAAAATTGAGTTAAACAATTATTTCACACAACATTATTTTAAATTAAAATAATTCAATGTAATTTTAACTATATTGTCAAAAATAAACCATTAGATAATGTTTGTTATTTTAATATTACATAGAATTCATTTAGTACTCAAATGTAATCCTTTAAAATATCTCGAAACAAGGGATATATAACTTATGTCAAACAACTTTCATAATTGTGGGCACAAAACCCAATTGAGGATTTGGGAAAGGGCTTCGTAGGAATAGAAAAGTACACAGAAGAATCTTTTAATAATTCCCTGAACGACCTACCTCACATTAATACACATAATTCATACAACAACTCAACAAACGATAAAACAAATTAAACCAAGTGCTCGAAACCCGAACATGTATGGGAAACCAAGCCCTCCGACTATTTTCAAAAAAAACCTTTTTCATATAATCGAATTTTCAGAAAACCAACAAACATTTTCTGAACCCTCTACACCTGTCACCACAAATTAAGAAACGTTATACGCAATCACGATTAACTGAGCTTCTTCAAAGTCGGAGACCCTTTGCAAAAACCTGTTTCAATTAGAATACCTAAATGCAAAGGAAAAAGGAACATATATCTTGGCTATAAGTAAACATTCACACTTCTTTTCATCTACCGAATAATCCTTTCAGAGTCGATGTGAATGACTCGATCCTTTTCACCCATTGTATTATTACAATAGACGTCACAATACGAATAAGGAAAATCTGTGAAAAAGATTGAAACGTGTAACATAAATATTTGAATATTTTTCTTTCGTAATATCTGTTAGAAAATAAAAGAAAGATGAGCTCGAAAGTGCTTCATAAAAAAGTTACGTATTGGTATATGAAAAAATTATATAGGAAAAGCTTTTTTTTTCTCTTCTCGAAGTATGTATATATATATATACTTCTTTCTATTTCGCATTACACTACTTTTTCGAATTTTTCTTTTTTTTATCTTTTCTTCTGTACTACATTTTTTTTATAAATTTATGATTGATTTATGCAGCTAGTTTTGAATATTTTATTTATATAAAATAATAGTATCGAAATAAAAGTAATTGTAATTTGAATCATAATCATTAAAATGAATTTAAACGATAGTAAAACTTAATAGAATTATGGTAAATTAAATGATAAAAAAGTTTATTCGTTTAATATTGTTTCTTTTTTCCGAAAAAGAAAAAAATAATTTTCTACATCGATTTTTCACTTACCATAAATATATATATATATATATATATATATATATATATATATATATATTGTATATTGTATATTTAAAAATACGAAAATAACTTGCCATGTAAATAAAGTTGAACCTTTTATTTTTAAGCTCTTCTTTTTCTTCTTAATCATCGATACGATATATACAATATATAATATGTAAATATATGCATGCGTTTACATATATGCGCGTGTGTGTGTGTGTATGTGCGAGAAAGAGTATACGTATATATGAAAATTGAAATTTATTTTTCTTTTCTATCCTTTTCTTTTTCTTCTAGAATTTTTCTATTATTTATATATGTGTATCTGTCACATGTTCACGTTATTAAACGACACTCTTCTTTTTTACGATCTGTCCTACGTCTTCCTTATCCACGATGCAGGTGTCTCGGTAATTGGTCAAAATTACTTCGCATTAATTATACTAGTCTATGGTATTGTGTACTCGATCGATGATATTATCTACCTGCTAGTAAATATTCTCCAGCGCGAAGGTTAAAATGTTAAAAAGAAGAAGGAGAATCGTTAATTATTTTATCATGCGAAAAAAAAACAAAAGAAACCAACACAACAACAAAAATAATAGCAATTCGTTAAAATTATTAAAACAATGAGAAGTGTAGCTATGAAAAAAAGAAATAAATAAAAATACATACAAGAAAATTAACAATAAAATTACAGATCCAAAACAACTATAATAAATCTACTAAAATATTTTAAGCAAATTAATATGTATAATAAACTATAATCTATAACTCTTATGTCGCTAATAATTCTCGATGGTTAATGCGACATTAAATAAAGCTATAAAAAAAAAAATTAGAGAATAATAATTTTAATTGTAATTTGTAAAAGCCCTCTCGTTTCGAATTGCGCGCGAAATTTTGGCACGGAAAATTAATATTGTCTATAATAACAATGAACAAAATATAAATAAATAAATATAGATTAAAAATTAAAATTAAATATATTATAATATAAATATAATGGTCATGAGATATTTTTTTATTTATTTACATATATAAATAATCATACCTGAAGTGGACTTCCAGTTAAAGGAACGTCTTGTCCCGAAGGAGAGGTATTTTCATTTTGTTCTGGGATGACATTAGCCCTGATGTATCCGTTATTGCTTTCCGACTTCATCCTATTATCCGTTAACTGACTCACCCCTTACGTTCAAATAATAATAATAACAATAATAATAATAATTAAAAGAATCAACAAAATTATTATATCAAATATGTGTTTTTTCTTTTCTATTATATGAGGAAACATATATATTTCGATTTTATAATCGTTTCTTATTACAATTTGATCTTTTAATTGCAAAAAAGAACAAGAATCCTATTCAAAGTTCGTTAATCGTCGATAATTAAAAAAAAAAAAGAAGTTTCTCAAAGACCGGTCTCGAAACTCGACGATATTGTCTTCCTCCTTTCTTCCTTTTCTTCTTCTTCTTTTTTTTCTTCTTCTTTCACCTCTTCCACCTCCACCTCCTCCTCCTCTTCTTCTGTTTATATTTAGTCTCTTTCTATCCCACGTATGAAGAAAATCGAGAAAATTTAAGAAAATCCATCGATTGATATCAATGATGACAAATGAACGAGAAAAAATAAAAAAATAAAACAATATAAGATAAAGAAAAGAAACAAAATTATTTTAAGTAGATGTGAAGAAGCAAAAGGGAAAGCAGATAATAAAATTAAAAGATAAAGATAAAATGCGAGAGAAAATAATAAGAGTGAGAGAAAAATAAAAAAAGAGAGAGAAAGAGAGAAAGAGAGACAAAAAAACACACACACGAGATAATATTTATTGTTAATAAGTTAGAAACACGAGAAGCAACCCACTCACCGAGACGAATCAACGCGCTCTGCGCTTAGCAGCTGGCTTGCTACCTCTCGCAGCCCCTTTTCGTATCCTCTTATTTCCCTCTCCACTACGAAAGAACATCCACCCTCTCTCTCTCTCTCTCTCTCTCTCTCTCTCTCTTTCTCCTTCTCTTCTCATTCTTCTTCACTTACCAATATTCTTCTTTCCTTTAATCTTTCCCTCCTTTCATTTATTCATATGTATCTATTAATATTTTTCAACATTTATTAAATATTTATCCTATCTATCTATATATCGATCTATTTATTTATCTATCCATCTTTTTATACATTTATTTATCTTTCTTCACTTTTTATTTATACCCTTCTTCAAATATATTACCTTTTTTCCTAATTCGTTTATAATCTCTCTCTCTCTCTCTCTCTCTCTCTCTCTCTCTCTCTCTCAAAACACACACAATAAACTCTCTAAATATTTTCTATCTTTATCTAATAACATGTTATATTATATTTCTATTTTTGTTCATAAATTCTTTCTCTTACAACTAAGCTATTTTTTTTTTTTTTTGAAAGAATATTGCCCATCCTTGTTTTATTTATAACATCATCCCATATAATTTTCCCTTCTGTTCTTCTCTCTCTCTCTCTATCTCTTCCTCTCTATCTATCTATCTATCTACTTATCTATCTATCTATATATCTATCTATCTTTCTATATAGCACAGAATGTATCTTCGTTAATCTATCGTCGTTTTGTTTACACTGTGAGGTAGTAAAAGGTAAACTGTAGGAAGGGGATGGAGGTAGTAGGAGTACCGGTTATACGGTTCGACGGTCAAGAGGGAAGGTTCGTACATCGACATCAATCTCTCTACATTTTCCCGCTTTTAATATCACTATCTCCATCTCACTCCTTTTTCTTCTTCAAATTCCACTTAATTCTTCTTGTTTTTCTTCTTTCTCTGACCGTTATCTCTCCCTCTCTCTCTCTCTATCTTTCTCTTTCTCTTTTTCTGTGTTAAATTACGGTTAGAAATATCCTACGGGACTACCTCGACACAACTTCGATCCAGGAAGTTACATGGTAAAAGGAGGACGTGTTCGCGCATATAAACGAAAGAGAGAGAGAGAGAGAGAGAGAGAGAGAGAGAGAGAGAGAGAATTGGCCAGTGTGGAAGGGTGGTAAGCGCGCGCAACCCCTTGTTTACATTATGGCGTTAGGGGATGCAACAAGCGGCTACTCGATATAACGAGCCATCGCTCAGAACATCCTAACTGCAAGCCTACATATTACTACTTCCTCCTTCTCTCTCTCTCTCTCTCTCTCTCTCTCCCTCTCCCTCTCTCTTTCTGACTCTCTTCCTCACTCTTACTTATCTTTTACAATATATTCTTTAATAATACTATCACTTTTTGTTTTTCTTTCCATATTATTTAATAATATATAATAATAATTATATATATATATATATATAATATTTATAATTATAATTATAAATACAAATTATAATTATAATAAATACATCATATTTTAGTATATTATTATATATAATATATATAATATATTAATTATAATAAATAATATATATAATATATATAATAATTATAATATATTTATAATTATTGAAATAATAAATGAAATATTGATGTTAAAAAAAAATGTCTAATTATACGCGAGTGGGTTGAAAATTTTTTGTTAATTTAACTCGGGAACAATTTGGTCTTCATTAAAACTAATTTTTTAATTTAATTTAAAATAAATATATAAAAGTTTTTGTTTTTGTTGAAAATGAAAATTTTTCAACAATCCATTATCGTAGAGTCATCATTGTATAAAGCATAATTATTTATTATATATTACAATTATCCTATAAAGTTTAATAATGCTTTGATTTAATGAATATCGTATATTTCTTCATGCTAAAATGAATAAATTATATTTAAAAAAGTAAAATTATTTAATAACTTCAATTATTGTTAATATAATATTAACAGATAATATTATGATTTTAATGTAATAGTAGATTTTGCTTGAGCAGTAAAGCTGGTAAGATATAAAGGGTTATTTATTATATATTTTTTTATATTCCATATTTAAATTCTTCATTTTTTTTTTTTTTAGCAGAAGTAATATAAACATAAAATTAAGTAATTAATATGAAGATGTGTTAAGGGGCTATATACAGTTAGACGGCCGAAAAAAAGTGAATTTTCCAGAATTTTTTCTGAGAAACCTTTTAAATTTATTGATCCAAAAATTTATACACATATTATGGTATCTTTTAACTGTATTTTAAGACTTAGTACTAGTAAAAATATTTATTTGAAAAAGAGCTACAGCTGATCTCCAGGAGCTCCTCTCAAAAAAGACGTTTTGCGGTGACCACTATATCTCGGAACTGGATCATTTTAAATTAAAAAACCAAACAGATTTCGTTAAAATAATGTTAAATCTAGTAATTAATCGAAGGAATAAGCAAAATAAAATTTTTTGACAAAATGGCGGTTTCTCAAAAAAAAAATCGATTCTTCACCGAAATTTCGGCCTTAAATTGTTTATAAAAAAAAAAATATCTATCGGAGAGAAAAAATCTTCGATTTTCGACTAAAAAATATATTTAAGAAGGTCGTGTTAAAATTTGAGACTAATCGGTTTAGCCGTTTTCGAGTAATGTTGGTCACCGACTTTGATAACACCATTTTGAGAAAAACGCGTTTAAAGTTTGTACCTTGTACTTCCAAGCACTCTGAAACGCCTTTTCAAATTAGCTTGTAACTTTGAAAATATTCACCGGAACGATATGAAATTTTCTGTGTGTATTCTTAAATATATGTACATTAAGAAAATAAAATTAAAAAAAAATCGATTTTTTGAAAATTCTAACTGTATATAACCCCTTAATACATTCAATTAATTAAAAATGTACAATACTTACAATTCAAATTACACAAATGAGATATAACATTATAGGAAAACATAAATATGTTAAGTGTAATACATACGTAAAACATAAAGATAAATATTATGCGCATGTATCTATAATAATTTACGAAAATAAATAAAAATTATAAAAATTTAAAAATAATATAAATAAAATAAAAAGTTAACAAGAAGAAAAACTTAACGCGTTTTTCCATAATACAAAAGTAAAAGTTATTGTCTTATATTTGTCAATATATTGTCTTTTTTTTACTTTTTGAATTACTTTAACATCTTATCAGAATTTTTTACAATTATTTAATACCTAAACATTTTCTACTATACTTCATTTTTAACTTTCTATTACATGATAATAAAAAAGAATCTTTTATTTAATTCTTGCACAAATTTAAATATAATACAATTTTTCTCATATCGTACAATATATATTATACAAGAAATTCGATAATAAAAATTCATAATTAAATTTTGTTCTATTTAAACTACTATGTTGACGAAATGAATAACTATGACAACAAATTAGAAATCTTGTTGAAACTTTGAAAGAGACAGGGTTGGAAATTATATTGGAAAATCGATCGGTAACAGTTTAATACTTGTCTTTATCTCCTTTCTCCCTCTCTCTCTCTTTCTCTTTCTCCTCATATCAACCACAAACTATACATATAAACTATACACTCCCCTCTCCCTCACTCTCTTTCTCTTTCCTCATACGTATACATAAACGCACATTCACCACTTTCGTCTTTCAACTCATGCCCGTATACTTTTAAATTTCTTTCATTTTTTTATTACTCATCTCCTTTCTCTCTAATCATATATATTATCTAATCGCATTCATGCACGATATAAGAAACGTTATTATTCTAATTGTAAGAGAGTCTGCTGCATTGTATACGTGATATACAATACATTCATATGTGTATAGAAATATACTAAGTATATATGTAATTCTTGTAACAATATAGATACTTCGTCATTAGCAATAACAATGCATGTAATTGCGGTTAAATAAAAATACAAATTAAATACGTCGTACGTATACTAACACACTCTTATTGTAAGTACACATATTATTTAATGATTATGTGATCTTTATATACACCTGACATACCTACATATATATTCATATATTAATATGTGTGTGTATAAATTTTTAATTGTTTATAAAGCACAATTTAAAAATTGCAAATTTTATTTTTAAAATATTCCCATCAAATGTTTTTTTTTTGTTAAAAGTTTAAAAGTTCTTACAAATTCGATGAAAAGTAGAAGAAACAAATTATTTTGCAATGTCGTGTATGAGTTCGTGATTGGTTAGTTATTCGACCAATGGCATGGACAGGATCATGTTTATTAAAAAAACAAAATTCTGTGTTGATTGAAACGCTACCTGATAGGAAACTTCAAAAGTTTTATTACGTGCATCGCATATATGCTGGTAGAGTAGTATACTGCAAATGTAGATGTACCTTCAAACTGGATGATTTCAGCGACAGATGTGAAGAAAATATGAACTACAATGTGCTGCGGAACCATGAGTCTGCTGTATCGATATATAAACTTATGTAGGTAATATCCCTTTAACAAGGGTTAATATGTGTTGATATATTATTAACCCTTTGCACTTGATGCTTTATTCGTTCAGAACAAATCTTGCAATCCTTAATTTCTGTTAGCATAACATGTAGCTTCTCATTATACCGAATTGATTATTTTTCAGCATAGTTTGCTCGTGAAATTAAAATCTTTCCATCATTCTCAATATTTAAAAACGAATTGTTAAATTATCATTTAATTTTATTTGAAAAAAATAAAAATTTTATTTATTAAACATTTAAGATATTATTTACAAAATAAATCTTTATCTTTTTCAGACCTTTTTGCAACTTAATGATAAAATTTGAAAGATAATTTTTATCACGAATAAATTGTTGAATTAAATTTTATTAAGTAAAAAAGTTATTGAATTTGTTGAATTAAATTATTCTATTTTTTTTAACAATTACGGTCAATTAGATGCTTATAATAGGATTGTAAATAACGTATACGTCAACTAAACCTGTTATCGAACATCAACATTTTGGATTTTTCTCATATGGAAGAGTAATTGTGTTGATTGTTGTTTGCTGTAGCTATCGTTTGATTTTTCATCGAGAGGTCGACCAGGGTTGCCTCTGATATTTTTAAACAAATAATAACGAACGTATAACACATATCGTAAAACGCACGCAGAATCCATTTTATAAATTTTATCTAGCAATAAAAAGAAAAATAAGAGAAATTAGAAAAAGAATTTGCTTATCAACTCATTACTGTTACTTTCCAATAACTCCTCTTATTCATCGATATTTTAAACATAATGTTTGGTTAGACATATACAGAGTGGCCCAAAAGTTATAAAATTAAAAATTTTTCTTTAATTATGCATCAATTGAAAAAAACCATGTTATTGTAAATCTATTTACAAAAGAAATGATCCACTATTTTTCATTTACATAGTTTTTTTTTCCATTTTTATTTTTCTCGATAAAATAATTTTTGAAACACTCTATACATGTGTTCTTAATTATAATATTTATCACAAGGTCTATTGAAATGACGCGTTCTATTTATCTTGCTTTTTAATAATAAGTAATAATATATGTGTATAAGGAAAACACGATGCGCTCTGAATTCATTTGATTTTTCTCATATTGAAATTACCGCGTGTTCTTGAACGATCGGAAATGACCGAAGAATGGCGAACATTGTCGAATCGATGCAGTAGACCGATATGCGTCGATTGGTTATCATCATTATTTGGATATTATAGCATTATTATTTTTAAACAAACTATACAAGAGCACACGACGATTCTAAACCTTTTTTATTCTTTCCATTTCAAACCTCTCTCTCTTTCTTTCTATTCTCCCTTCTTATTCTTCTTATCTTTCTTCTTCTTTTCCTTTTGGAGTTTATTATTATACCGAACTGTCAAAACAGATCAGTTAGATTTACGTGAAATACTCTTCGTACACATGAAATACGTGATTTTTAATTCAACAAACTAGGAAATAAGTGTAATTATTAATATTCCAGTTATGTGAGGAACCAGTTAAATCTCAGGATCTTATGAATTATTCCTACATCAGTTGGATAATATATTTATTCTGATTACTTGTCGTCTGTCGACGGTACCACATGTTTTATTTATTTTAATTTTTTTTTTTTATTTATTCTATCTCTCTCTCTCTCTCTTTTTCTCTCTTTATACATATATATCTTTCTCTTAAAAATTATATTAATTTTCTATGCATACGTGTATGTACTACATACACGTGTATGTTTTTTAAATATTTACAAAAAAAAAAAAGACAGATTGTTAAAAATAAAGTATCTTTTACTTAGGTGAGTTGAAAAGTTTTGAGCCTCAACAACAAAACAATCTTTTATTACAAATTTCAAACAAATTGTTTCTATATTCAGGCTCAAAACTGTTCAACCCAACCCACGTGTGAAATTATTTGATGTAAATTACGTGATGTAATTTTAATTTAAAATTACATTAAATATATAAATTATCTATTGTATTTTATCTTTTAAAATTAAATTACTACAATAAAATATACTTTTAATCACTAATTCAATGATATTTTGTAAGCTTACAAAAAAGTATCTTTTATAAAATAAAACTTATTTACTTCAGATTCAATATTTAATCTTTTAATGTAATATTTAATAAACAATGAAAGTAAAATATGATTTCACACATATATACAAGTAGTAATCTGTTATTTTTAATATTAAATTTAATAATCATGAATATATTTTGCAATTTTATTTATAATTGAAATAATATTTTAGATTAAAAGGAAAGATTTAAAAATGGTAAGCAAATTACCACACGAATTCAGAAGATATCAACGCAATCGTAATCAATTGAGACAAATTTTAGATGAAACTCAACGTTCTCTTGAAGCTATTAATTCAGAAAATTTTTTCCATGGAGGTAAATATTTAATAATACAGTTCTATATATGTTTTAATATTATATCTAATTGTCATCTATCGGTGTTTCAGAAAATATCATTGAACAATTGTTACCGCCATTAACATTGGATAGAATTCTACACATATTGCAAAATTCTCCAGCCATAGTCGTCCTTGGTCAAGATAATAAGTCCAAAGCAGCGTTGATAAATAATTTACTTTCCACTGAAATTTTACCAGCATCTAACGGCTTATGGAGGTGGGCCAAATTTACTCATGGTCATACGAATCATGCCAGTTTAGTGGTGGGCTTGGAATACGAAGTTGTGGGTAAATTACAAGCCAATGAAAAAATATGGGGTACACTTCCAATTGAAGATTTGACTAAATCTGAAAACGAAGATGTTGATTGCATAACAGTTCTCGAAGTTAAACTTGATTTGAGTGTATTAAAAGATGGAGTGCAAATTTATGTTGCCCCAAATAACGGAGCAGTTAAAACTCTTGCTAAAGGAACTCTTGGCATTTTACCAATATTTCTTTACGCCTTGAGTGATTATCCTTTATCAGAACAACAACTGGAAGAATTAAGAGACCTGAAAGAAACATATCCTTACAGTCCTGTATTATTTGTGTCATCTCTTATAAATATTTCATTGGATAGTATAGATGGAGGATTAACCGAATCAGAACAACATAGACTACAAAGTACAGTAACTCAGTGTGATAATAATCTACTTAAAGATAAGGATGATGTTGATTTAGATCAAATAAATTCTCTTGGATTAATGTGGCTAGATCAACTGAATAATTTAGGTTACCTTGGAACAGAAGAATCTGTTGAAGTTGAACAACAATGGCTAGTTGGCAGTCAATGCATTAATTCTAGCAATATAATAAACTCACGCAGAAAACTGGATAGAATTTTATATTTTATTCGAGGTTGTCTTCATAGTTATCTTGTTAATGCTAGTAATTGTTTAAATGAAGTACATACAACAAGTTTACGTAAATTTATCTTAAGTGCCTTTGATATGGCACGTCAAATTCAGATTACTCCTAAGAGAATACAATATGCTCAACAGAAAGAAAATGAATTGTATGCCAATTTGATGAAAATTGTTAATGACAAGCAAGAGGAATTAATGGAACTAATAGAAAATATTATTCAAGAAATGAAAAACGATGTTATTTTATCGACCGATGATGTGCAACAATATCAAAACTTTCCTTTTGGTACGAATGAAAGAGCAGAATGGTCTGTGACTGTGCGAACAGCTACTTCGGAGATGCAAAGACTTGTACTTGGACGATTACGTGAAAGAGTTGCAAAAAAGCTCGTAAGCTCTGTAGAATGTTTAAGAGAAACATTTATAGGCACATTACAACGGTGCTTATTGAGTCTAGAAAAAACTTGTGATCATGACTCTTCTTTATTAGCTAGTGATGCCTTAAAACAAATACTTTCTGCAGCTTACAATGTGGAACTTCATAACTCTTCGCCATCTCTTGTACATTCCTTTCTAGAAAGATTACGGCAACTTTTTAAATCTCTTCCTTTGCCATGGTTTCCTACACCAACCTTAGATGGATCTTGGAGGAGAAAAAGCTGCTATTGACGTTCTCAATTCTTTATCTGCAGCAAGATTAGCAAAAACAATTTCAATGCAATTCAGAGATAAATTAAAAATGTCTCACGATGCATTTCAATCTTCTTTAAAGTCTCTTGAAAATCATTGTTCTGGAAAATTAGAAAGGACAGAGGAACAAAGGGTAGCTATTAGAAAATTTTATGCGCCAAGATTAGCTAGATTGTACTTGGAATCCACATCGATGATTGATGCTGTTCGTTTTGGTATACCACATTACGGTAAAGAAATTGGTCGTGGTCAATATGGTGTAGTATTTGCATGTAATGGTTGGGGAGGAGCTCCGGGACCTTGTGCTGTCAAATCTGTTATTCCACCAGATGAACGACATTGGAATGATTTAGCGATGGAATTTTACTACACTAGATCAATACCAGATCATAAAAGAATTGTAAAATTAAGAGGTTCAGTCATAGATCAAGCTTATGGAAGTGGTTATGGAATGGGAACTGCAGTCTTATTAATTACAGACCGCTTAAGTAGAGATTTGTATTGTGGAATACATGCAGGATTATCTTGGTTGGAACGTTTGCAAATTGCTATTGATGTCTTGGAAGGAATACGTTATCTTCATTCTCAAGGACTTGTTCATAGAGACATTAAGTTGAATAATGTGCTCCTTGATACAGAAAACAGGGCTAAACTAACTGACCTTGGCTTTTGTATCACCGAAGCTATGATGTCAGGAAGTATAGTAGGTACACCTGTTCATATGGCACCAGAACTTCTTTCTGGACATTATGACAGTAGTGTAGATGTTTATGCCTTCGGCATTCTGTTCTGGCATTTATGTGCCGGTCATGTCAAAGTGCCAAATACCTATGAACAATTTCAAAACAAAGAGCAATTATGGACTAATGTAAAAAAAGGTGCAATTTATTATTTGACATTATCTCATGTTTTTAGATTTTTTTACTTAATATATCAATGTTTTTTTTGTAAAGGCATTAGACCAGAACGCCTGCCACATTTCGATGAGGAGTGTTGGAGACTAATGGAACAATGTTGGTCTGGGGAACCTTCTAAACGACCGTTACTCGGAGCAATTCTTCCAGTACTTGAATCTATTCAACGAAAAGCAGAAAGAGGCAAGTCGTTACCACAACACAACGAGCTACAACAGAATTCTACATCTGATTCTAATAATCTTGCATTAGCATTAGCAAAATCTTATAATCAAAGAGGTGTTATTATGAACCTTCCTTTAATAAAACATAGGAAATTTCGAATAATGAAACCTCCTGTCTTAAACATTACAAATATATTTCAAAGAAGTTTTTGTACAGATCCGAATTTGTATATACATATGCGGGAATTTTAAATAATTTTTTACTGTTTTGACCTACTATTGCTAGGTAATTCTACAAACTTCTTCTAAAAGTTCTTGTTAAAATGTTTAAGATAAATGCGAGAGATGTGCTTTAATAATAATGATATTAATCCATTGCTTCTGCATTCACCAATCTGATATTTCTACAAAAATAGTATTTTCACAATGACAGTATTAATCTGGCAAATATAATATGGAATTTTTTTTTATTTATCATGTATAGAATGCAAAATGCATCCTCTTTTATATGTTTCAATTTTTTTAAATTGACTGATTATATTCCTATGGAAAACATCTCTTATGTCTAAATGAAAGAATTGCAAATATTGCATGAGCTATATATGTAATATTAGATCTAGAAATTAATTCGGTGGCTTGAATAAATACTAAATTTGTTTTAAAAAGACACTGAATTATTAAATACTGATATTAGATTTTTTTAAATAGCAATTTTGCTTTTTCTTTCTCTCTCTTTCTCTCTCTTTTTTTCTCTTTCTCTCTCTTTCTTCCTGTAATGTATAATATATATTCATTGTTGAAAAATAAATAAAGATTTTCTATTTTGTATTAATATTCGCATATTATCATTTGGCCTTTTAATTATCCAATAATTAAGATATCAAAAAATCTACACAAACTATTTGAAAATTAAAAAAAATTTCATTTAAAATTTATAATATTCTATGTTGATTTCAGATAACAAATTATGCGGAATCCAAGCTGTTTGATCAATGCAATGGAACTTTAATTTTAATATGCCTATACAAGAGACTAGTTTATCTTACAAACAATTAAATGACGGATATATATAAATATATTTATATATAGTTTTATGAAACTTACTTCGATAATTGGATTTTGAACAATTTTTTAAGATGTCCAAATGAATGGAGGAATAATCTCTGAAGGTATGCCGAACAAATTTTTCTTAATGTCATACAAAATAATCTTCGAGGGAAATTTTTAGATATTTGAAAAAGAAATTAATCAGCTTATAATCTTATCGATAACAAATAAATTATTTATATATTTATAAATGTATGACTATCAAATGTCCAATATTGTTACAAAACTCTTATTATTTATTTAAATAGAGACAAATATTACTTTAACACGTTTGCTACTGTACTATGGAGAAAGGATTTTGATCACTGTTAAGAAATTATTTTTTTCGTTGATTATTATTAAAAAAGTGTGACGTTGGAATCTCAATAGTAATCATTGTATAAGTGACATTGATATAGCAAACGTGTTAATATATTTATACGTAACATGTTATTCATTGATTAAAAATTTACATAACATTAATTATATGTCAGTGATATATAAAATATTTATATTATTTTTACAAATGTACTAATTAAAAATATTCAAACCAATAGGTCAAGGTTAATCTTTGCTTTCTCTAAATCATGCAGAAATTTATAAAATTCGGGAATACTCATCTCGATGAAGTGATCTTTTATTCTGTTACCTTCATCGAGAGACAATTTTAGTTGCAGAAAAGATTTGCCAACTTTATCCGAGTCATTACTTGCTGCAGTTACTGTAAAGATAAAAAAAAAACAAAATTAACTTTAACACTAAACGTACCATGACCGATCAAATAAAAGAAGGAACATTGTTCACTATCCAATTGACTAAAATCTCATTTTATATAAAAATATATACTTTGTTTTTCATGGTAGGAATAGGTATACATGAAATATCAATAGTTTTAATATTAAGTTATATAAAAATGAATGTAATAACAGTATTTATTTAATTTATTACTTAAGTATTTTACTAATATATTGTATATTAGTTTTTTGTATTGAACATTACTACTTAAAATATATATTTTTATATACTTCGTATAAGCAAAATACACATTAAAATTTGGATGTACATAAACATAGTTCTAGAAATTTGTAAGAATAAGTTAAATGAAGTCATTAAAATAATATTTTTACACTTATATTTATAATATCAGACTTATCATTTATTGTCAACTTTTGTATTTGAGGTTAGCTTTACTTACCACCGAATCTCCAAGACACGTCAAGTATTTTACTGATGGTTTTCTCCATATTTTATAAATATCTTTAATTAAATACTTTCACAAATATTCTCGTCATATTCAAACAATTGTAAAACTAAAATAAAATGAAGTTCTTGTGAGTAGAATCACAATTTGACTGACACGTTCACTGTTATCAGTAAACATTTCATAATGCCAAAATAATAAAAACAACTATTTATCGATTAGAAAAAGAAATAAATAATCAAATTCGAAGAGATGCATTTTTTGATAAAATATTAACCTTGAGCACGAAATACGTGACATTAAATTTTATTCACGCCAGCAATGAAAACATGTATACATATACACTTATATGTATGTGTAATATGTATATATAAGTAGCTCAAATGTCAACAGAATTAAATTACAATTTTAACGAAGTCCAACTTGTCTTTGCTAGAAATAACAGAAAGAAGCTTTTTCTAAATGAAAATTTACATATATAAAAGATAACGTTTTTTATTATCTATTTACTATAGTATATGTGTAAAAGAACATAAGTGAATTCGAAACATATATGTAATATGTAACCCGAAGTAACATAGGAAAGAAAAGATTACATTATTTCTACTAACAATTTTTGATATATTTTTATATTCATTCAATAAAAGGGTTACATGTACCTACAAATATTTATATTCATCAACGATAACTAATAAGATTTTTCACACCAAAATACTTAACTGAACAATTTTAACACTTTCTAATACATTTCTTTTTTTACATATTTTTTTTCTGTTATTCTTAATTTAATATAAAATGCATTAAGACACTTTTACATAGATTAGTATGTATTTATGAAATATTTTATATAGTTGATGATAAAAAAATTACGAACGTGTAAGTGACTCGCAAAAAACGGGAAAAAATTTAATCGAAATAATAAACGTGTTTCTTATTGTTTAATTTAATTCACGATGTTAATAAAAAAAAAAATGAAATAAGCACGCCTGTATATAGATAAGCCCTTTGATTGGTTGACCTAACATGTCTTCTACTATTTTAATCAAATTCGATAACGATTTAATGCATAAATTCATAGACGATTTCCTCGGTTAACCTCCTTTTAATTAATCTCGCATAAATCGTGCTCCGGTGGTAGATAAAATATAGTATTCGCAAGAAAATCGGCTAACTTGAAATAATTCAATTTCCACAGTCTATCGGTCAATTTTCCCTCAGTGGTTTATTTTATGCTTCGTTTATGCTTCGAGTTATTAAAGAGTAATATAGTTGAATTTATCTAAGGATAGATAAATGATAATAAGTGAAATTTAATAATAAACATTTAATCATTTTTCTTTTTTTACCGATCTTTTAATCAAGATTATGAAATATATGTTTGGATGCGATTACGACAAAGAAGAGGTTATTATTATAAACGAAGCATGTCAACTTTGGATATAAGTAATTCGTTTATTCGACGCCACTGCATTCGAAATTGTCAAGCCGTAATCCGAACGACGTTACGATCTGGATTGAATTCGTGTTTCTAAACTCAACTCTAATAACAATGTAGTTTTATCGCAATGTCGATCCTCGAATATATACGATTATCGATCCGTTATGCTAATTAAATAACGATCTCGCAGAGAGAAATATATTTATACAATTACACTAAATTAGTGTTATCTCGGGGTATTATATTAGGTGTTGTGCGCATGCGTGACAGTTTTCAATAGAAAATGGAAATGCTAATTCACTTGTTACAACACGAACAATATTTAGAGGGGTTACAACTGTAATTTATTTTATTAAAAGGTATTTATAATTTAATTAAAAGATTTCAGATCAATATGCTATTTTATTATTATAATATATTATTGTATAATTTTATTTATGTTACCTGGAAGTTGTGCATATGCTTGATAATTTTCAATAAAAGAAAACGGGAATGTTAATTTATCATCCATTATATTTCGAGGTTAATACAATAATGTATTTATTAATTTAATTATTAATTTAATATACAAGGTGTCCTAATAGAAGAAGGCCACATAAATATTTCCTTTATTTTGAATGATGTACAAAATGTTTTAGACACACTTTAGTTTCAAAAGAGGTATGTTATGAATAAAAAATTTTCTTTTAAGGTAATTTTAAGATCTTTTTTGTAAAGTCATTCAAGAGTCAGGAGGAGTCATGAGCAAGAAGCTAAAAGTGTCTGTAATAATTTTATAATTTAATTTCATAGTTAACCCGCTTATGCGTAACATCTTGCGCATAACTAATATAAGTAACTTTTTCATCAGTAAGTCTTTCATTTATTAGGATGAAATATAATACTACCGACAACAAAAATAATTTATATCTATTTAGTATTTTCTCAATAAGTTACATGAAAAAGAAAAGAACTGAGCATCGACATTGTTCTCAAAAGGGCTATTTCTTAACGGCGGGAATTTTGAAACTAGAAGAACAGTAAGTTACGCTATAATGCCATTTTCAATAAATCTTTTGGACGCAAGGTTAGTAAATACACTTGATATAGCAAGGAAAGAAAAAGGAAAAAGAAAATAAAGGGAAAATAAGAAAAAGGGAAAAAGTAGGAAAAGAAAAGGAAAACAAAAAGGAAGGTAAATGGTACGAGGGTGTTTCGGAAACCGTTGGAAACTAATAAAACGCATGCTGCTTCTCTGTGATAGCGGTTACAAATACATATATACACTAGTGTATGTGTAAATGTTAGTGTAAGTATATCTGTATGTGTGTTTACGAGCAACCACAAGTAACTTACTGCCGCAGGAAGTAAATTTGCGAAGGAAAGGTTTGTTTCTTTGCCGTTAAGACGTTATAAATTAGAAGAGAGAAATCTGACAAGGGTATCGAATATAGTCTATTCGTGGTAAAGGTTAGTTAAGGGATGATAAGAACCTCAGAGAGAGAGTAAGGGATTCTCTAACCTTCTTCAATTCCCTCGATACACACTCACACACGCACGCTTTCCTTCATCATCTTTGTTCTACTACTACGACGTTTCACATAAATACACTTGACTTCCTATTAACAAAATCTATATGAATTCCTTTAATTACAAAAATTAAATAAATCGATATAGTATCGATAAGGTAAAGATTTTTTATTCGAGTATAAAAATGAAAAATATAATTTAATTCATTCATTGGATTGACCAATAAGTAATGTGGTAAACTTTTAAAATAAAAAGTATTAATGTGTTGCCAATTCAAATATAAAATATTAAAAAGTATTTTAAATAAGTATTCTGTACCGTTATTTATTAATACGAGATATCAAAAATTTTACTCGAATGAAAAAATATGTAGCATAGATTTTTTTTAACATCAAATATATTTTAATACCTTTTTATTTATTCGAATATAAATCAATACAAATTTCCATATTACTCTATTGTCCAAACCGATAAATTAATAAATACGCGCGGTTATATATCGTTTCAAACAATTTATTAGATAAAAATTTGATCCTCTTTTTAAAAAAAAAGAAACCAAAAAATAAGCAACAAATATTTACAAAATGACACTTGTCTTTCTCTCTCACTCTATCTCTATCACTATCTTTTTCTGTTTATTTTAATCTCATTCGTTTTCGGATTTGAGTAAGGTTGGTCTATAAGATAGAAATATTTTTTGAAAAGTGCGAATACTTTGTCTAATGTAAACGAAAGAAAGAGAGAGATTCGCGAGACATACCAGCCGCGCGCCAGAGGCATAATAAATATAAATGTAGGTAAATGTCCATGGCAAAGTGGAAATAATACCCTTAAACGTAACCATTTTAAGAAAACGTACCGGGCGTTCTTTTCCATAGGAGGTGTCACTACGATAAGAAATGAAAAATTGTACGTCCCGTTAAATAAATACGTCCAACTAAAATTTTCTTCGCTTGAAAGAAAAGAAGACAATCTCGGAGAACATTTCTTTCTTTCTCTCTCTTTACTTATTCACGTTACAAAATGTTATTTCACTTTCACTTTCTTTCGCAAAGTGCTCGACATAGAGGAAAATGTGATCTCTTTGTGATCCCATTTTAAATTCATAACTGTTTTCAAGTATTATATATACTCGTATACGTTTATGTATATAAAGTGTGTGTATATGTATATAATATAAAATAAATAAATAAATAAATATATATATATATATATATATATATATATATATATATATATATATATATATATATATATATATATATGTATGTATGTATGTATGTATATGGTAACTTCGATGACATCGGTTTTACTCATGCGTTTTCCTCGTACGAGATGCAACAAACGATTTCTATGGAAATAACTATTTTATCGGAAACGATAACTCGTGTACGCGTCGACGTTCTCTATTTAAATATCGCGCCGTATTTCGATATCTCTTTTATATAGAGTAGAGTAGAGTTAGAGTAGAGTAGAGTAGAGCAGAGTATAACGCGTGAATTTCATCTACAATTTTTTCACTCGGTTTTCCTTTATTTCTTTATTTCTCATTTGATCAGAGCAAAGCAAAGTATATTTTCTATTTTACAAAACTAACTTATAAAGTTTCTTTCGTTATAATTAAGTTATAAAAAGTTATTCGCGTTTAAATTATTCACCGGTAATCATATAACTAATTTCTTTCTCTTTTTATTTTTTCTTTCTTTTCTTTCTTTATTTTTTTTATAAGATTATTTCGGAGAAACTTGTCGAAGAGTAGTTATATATAAGTATATCCAAAAAGCTACGATATCGCATAAATACAAGCATGATTTACTCGTAACTTCGCAAGAGTAAAACAGAGATGAATGTCTGTCTAGCTGAATACAAGGTCTCTAGGAAACCTATAGAGACCAACGTAGCCAACTTAAGCCAATACCAGACCAGCATAGTAAGTACACCTAAAGAGCTACCTAACGAGCTATAACTTTTTCATGCAAGTACTTGCCGAAAGTTACGAAAATGGGGCCGAAACTTGAGAGAGAGTACGACTTTACTATGCTTTTCTAATTTCCTAAGGCACGACGTTTTCCTCGACTGACGTACCTTGTTTTATTATATATACTATCCATCCACTTCCTTTACCTACTCCTCCCCCTCCTCCTCTATTCTACCTTTTCCTTTTAACGAAAACCAAATTATTTGAGTTTGAAAAGATTCCCCACAAAAATTGACTGATTACAAAATGCCACTCTCTTTCTTTTTTTTGTTTATTTTGTATATTGTTAAATTCTGAGGTTTTTTTTTTAATAAAAATTAAATTATAGGCACTAGTAAAGATTCTAATTAAAAGTTAATTGTTAAAATATTATTATGTTTTTTCTTTACTTTTTTTTTTTTAATCTAATTTATACTACACTGACAGATCATTTTATATTTTTTGGACTATAAATTAGAATAAAATCTCATTCTTCTTTTCTATCCGTCTATCTACTCTTTTATTTCCTATTATTTAATTAATTTATGTACGAACCGATCTCTCATAATATTTTTCTACGTACGAATTTGAATAAAATCTTCCACATACGATAAGAGAAAAAGTCATGCATATATATATGTGTATGTAATGTAGGTATAATTAGGACAGACGAGTCATTAGAACAGACAAGTTACATGCAGATACACATGCACACACATACACGCATATATATATATATATATATACCACATAAATACATACATACATGTATATATATAAATCATAAGAGGAAGCAAAACTACGTCAGGTTTGAGCTGCTTTAGTAATAAGTTAACTAAGTTTCTACGCGCGTAGTTGCTAAAGGAGATTACCGTCGAGTTATTATAATTGCGATGCATAAATATCATCTTCCTTGTCTCTCTTTCTCATTCTTTCTCTTTCTCTCTCTCACACATACACACACACACACACACACACACATTTACCCACAACACACATTATTGTCTTCGTCTTTTTTCTCTAGTTTTTCTCCCACCTACGAATAATTTCGTATCGGCAACTCGTGTTACCAGTTGCAGGGCTGCGTGATTTCATTTGAAATCCATTCGATAATTAAAACTTGTTATATTACCTACTTGCAATTTTTTTAATATCCTACCACTTCTATTCATTAATTCGCAGTAGTATGCGAATTTAAATCTTGGGCTGGGATAATTCTTATGAATTAGGTCAAATTCTCATTATTTGACTACATCACGGGAAGAAAAATATTCGATAAACGAAAAAAATAAATCTTTCTCTTATTTTTATTTTATTATATTTTATTTTATATATAATAATTTATTTATTATATATAAATTTATTATATATATATATACTAGGGGTGCCTCGGCCACGCATTGCTGTGGCTAATAAATATATAGATAGATCTAAATCTACGTATATAACATTTGTCTTCGTTTTCTCTTTTTTCTTAATATCGAACCAACTGCGCATGAGCGGTAACATAAGATCACCACTTACTTCACATCATATAATTTTACATTGTCTGAGTATAGGCACATAACATTTGTCTTTTTTTCTCTTTTTTCTTAATATCCTTTTAAAGGAAAAATAATTATGGTGGGTCACCCTTATCACTCAAGGGTATAAGAAATATACGAAAAACTATTCTCATACCTACCGAATATACACAAAAAATTTCATATAAATCGGTCAAGTCGTTTCGGAGAATAAGAATAACAAACACTGTGACAGGGGAATTTTATGGAGATAAAGATATATATATATATATATATATATATATATATATATATATATATATATATTATTATATAAATATAAAATTTATTATATATTATAAATTTAATTATTATAATAAAATAATATATTTATTTATATTCTTTGTCGTCCATTATTTTATTTTATTATTTTACATATTTTCTTTTCTTTAGGTAGATTTTTCTATTTTTAAACCGTTACCGATATTACATCATTCAATTTTCACTTTATCGCAAAATTTTTCATATGAATGTGTTGAAAGAGTATTACACATACCATACTGTTAGGTGAATCATCTAACTTTTAATTGCCAGAAATATTTCAGTTATTTCAAATTTTATGAACAAAAAAAAAATAGCTCTCGTCATAAAGTTACGCTATTTTAATGTCAAGAATTTGTCCATTTATGCTACCTTTTTTCTTGTTTTCTTTTCCTCCACGAAATTTTCAAGGCCGTTGGACAATATTTTCAAATAGAATTCAATTTATCTCGTTCGAGTGCAACGACGAAAAGAAAAATGATAAATTGTCAAGATAAAATTAAAAAAAAAGAAAAAGTTTTAACAAAATATGCAACATTTATTTCTTGATCGAATTTAGAAAAAAAAGGGGGAAAAAAACAAAAATGTTGAAGAAAAAAAAGAGAAATAATTCAAGGCTAACTGCATATACTTACTCACGATCATATTTTTTTTCCTTTTAAAGTGAAAAACTATTCTAACGTTTCGTTAAATACGAATAATGCGATGGGACGTGATAAAGGAAAAAACAAACAAAAAAAAATAGGTGAAAGAAAAAGATTAAAGCTTTTTTCCTCTGGTAACGTGCAAATTGTAAAACGTGCAAAGAAGTTAAAAAAAAAAAAAAAAAAAATACAAAAATAAAAGAAATAAAAAATAAAATGAAAAAGAAAGTAACGCGTAAGAGGAAGATAAAGATAAAAGCAGAAAAATCTCTCCCACAGAGTTTCTATTCAGTAGACAGAGATAGAAACAAAGACAGAGAGAGATAGTGAGATAGAGATAGAAAAAAAGAGAGAAAAAGAGAGAGAGAGAGAGAGAGAGAGAATGCCTCATTAAAACACCTCGTGCAGCGGACCAACGGATATAAACTTATTATCTTCAGTTAGGAATCTCTGCGTGTATTCGAACGGGTTTTAGCCATTGTTATTTGCTAATGATTCAAGTGCACTATCGACGATATTGCACTACCATTAGAATACTAAACTTTACTTCCTACAAATATACATGTACATATACATATGAATATATTTAAATTGCTAGTAAGTGTAACATGAAAAATCACCTGTTATTTCGTTCCTACCTCGAAAATCAGCTTACAATATCGGATAAGTTGTCCTCGTTAATTAAACTAAAGCCGTGTCGAGCTAAATTGGTCATTATCAGACCTAGTTGAAGTTTTACGTAAGTTCTAACTATAGTTACCTAATATTTGTATATACTATTAAATACCTTTAGGTACTTATACGTATAAGTGTGAAAGGTATGTATGTGTATTATATTATATGCATATAGTATATATTTATATAGGATGTTTTCAAAGATGTGAGTATTGCTTTAGAAGTGGTTTTGGTATACGCTAAAATAAGAATAACAAAATTCATTTGATGTTTTCAAAATTGTTTCAAAATTTTAAGGAAATAATATCCTGGGATATCCTCTATGTTTTAATATATACAAGTATTGTAATTAGATTTATCAAAAATTTGAGATACATATTTAAACATTATTTTTTAATAATTTGAATCGAATAATCGATGTATGCATGATTAATTATGACTTAAATTTTCTACTAACGTAATATATTTAATACACATTCTATTTTAATATGTATATGCATTTTAATTCTGTATTAGCATAACAGCTGCTAGTCTCGGGGAAGGAAAACTAGTTTGTAGTGGTCCCCGGTGTGGGTGGGTCCTAGTCACCACGACACAGCGCGTCCTCAGGTTGCGGATAGAGGAAGGACCTCTTGGTCCTGCATAGGGACGGAGGTTAGCTGCGAATAAATTGAATAAGCAGTCGCGGACAGCCGACTTGGAATTGGCCCTCGTGTTCGGGGGTTGGGCGTAGGTCTGATTACCCCACTCCGTAAAAAGACTTTGTCGAGCATCAAAAAATACCGCCATGAATTCTACTAGGGTAAAATTTTCCGAAGGTAAACTAGTCCCCTGTTCGGATCTCCGGGTGCGGACTACCTTGGGGAATTCGTGTCGGGTAAAGTCAAAAAACGGAAGGGACTTTAAAGTGGGCACTTGGAATGTGCGAAGCCTGTTCAGACCCGGGCCGTTCCAGGTGATGGTCGGGGAGGTCGAGAAGTACGGGATAGAAATCGTCGCGCTACAAGAAACTCGATAGGCTGGGGAAGGTTCGATCAACGCGGGGGCGTATACGCTTTACTATGGGGGGTCGGAGACCCATAGTTTCGGCGTCGGGTTCATGATTAGGAAAAAAATACTATCCGCGGTAAAAGACATTAGGTTTATAAATTGAAGATTAGGATTGATCATATTGCAGGGGCGATGGTACAAGATCGCGATTATTAATGTGCACGCGCCGATGGAAGATAAAGAGGACGAAGTCAAAGACGGGTTCTACAAGGAACTTGAGCGCGTCGTGGATCAATTGCCGAAAGCTTACATGAAGATAGTAGTGGGAGATTTTAACGCGAAAATCGGTAAAGAAGAGTTCTTTAGACCAACGATAGGGCCCGAGAGTCTCCATGAGGAAAGTAACGATAACGGAGTAAAGGTAATTTACTTTGCGACCGAGAAAAATCTCATCGTTAAAAGCACGTTTTTTAAACACAAAAACATCCATAAACAAATTTGGATTTCCCCGGACGGAAATACGCGTAACCAATTAGATCACGTTCTGGCAGATAAATGACGACACACGAACTTTCTAGATGTTAGGTCATACAGGGGGGCGGATTGTGATTCGGATAATTTTTTGGTTATTGCTAGGATGAGGGAACGGCTTTCCGTAAATAAGAACAATGGACAGAGGATAGGAAATAAACAGATAAATGTAGAAAAGATTAGCAAGGGAGAAAACGGAATAAAGTACGCGGCCGAAGTAACGAAAAGACTCGCGTCGGCAAAGAAAATTGACGAAGCATTAATACGGATAAAAAATGGGAAAACATACGCGACGCAATGGTCAAATCGGCGGAAGCTATCGTTGGTTTTTGCAAAAGGCACTGAAACAAACCATGGTTCGACGAAGAATGCGAGTTAGCTGTAAAAGTCCGAAACGAAGCGCGTATTTCGTGGCTGACCCAAAACACGGATCTAACCCAGGACCAATTTCACAATATTAGGCAATCGACTCAAAATTTAATTAAGAACAAGAAGCGACAATTTTTAAAACCAAAAGTTGAAGAAATTGATGAAAACTGCCAAAGCAGTAACGTCCGTGGTATGTGTGCGGGGATTAATAGACTCAGAAAGGAATTCCAAGCTAGGACGGATCTAGTGAAAGAATTTAGATCTAATACACACATACATACATACATATGTATACTTATTAATCATTTCAATGTTAAAAATAAAAATAAATATATATCTATGTAGAAATACAAAACATTTATCAGTATAAAAAAAAGTAACTTTCAATGTATTTTTTAATTATTTTAAGTTTATTTTATAATATGATTATTTACTGTTTATTTTTACACGTTGTAATAATCCACACGATTGAGTGTATACAGTATATCTTCTTTATATATAAAAATCCAGTTTCACATTGTTGGTTTCCAATGAACTTCGAAACTACTGAATTGATCTTAATGAAATTTTGTTTATTTTGCGTGATTTTTTCAACTTGAACATTTTTCTGTACAATCAATAAATAATGAGGTATGAATTTTAATCTATTGGACTGAAAAAAAAAATAAAAAACTGCGATGCGGAGGATCTTCCTATTAAAATTAAGAGCTCATATTGGGTGAGAATTCTTTTAAGGTGTCTAGGAACCCATTTTTGCGTGGCACTTGAAAAAAAAAATAAGTCATTTTTTTTACCCACCCTAATATATATATATATATGAAAGAATAGAAAAAGAAGAAGGTCAAAGTCAAACGAGACATCGTCGGTTGTATTCATATCTCTCGGCAAATTTCAGAAAATTTGTCCTTTATTAAGTACACATAAAAACATTTGGAAATAGGGGAAGAAAACTCATATATAGAACACAACTTATTTTGATTTTGAACGACGCAAAGGTAAGCCATAAGGTATTTACTCTGTCCATGTAAGAATTTATTCTTCCTGCGTAATTAAATAATATTTTATTATAGAATTTGATATCTATTTAATTTTCATTTGATTTACAGGTTCATACAGTCATAATGAATGCTGTGAAATTAGGTAAGAAGATCTGCAACCAAAATTACAAAATCTTATATTTTTCTATTGTTTTAGAATGATTTTGATCATAATCTCATTTATTTTATTGTTTTAGAAAAACGTTTATCATCATCTTATTTTATTTATGATTTTAGAAAAACCATTGAAAATTTATAATCCTATTGAAATTATATTAATCAATAATAGAGTATTTAAATATTCTACTCAAACATTTCTTGTTTTCTTTTGTTTAATTGTAGAAATTTATTCATTTCCAAATGGATCTCCGACGCAGCAACTTTCCCGTGGTGACATCCGGTAACTGATATTGCTTACGGTGTCCATAGAATTTGTATGGTGCAACGTAGGCAACTGTCGGTTAAGCAATCGCTGACGTTCGATGTATTAGAAAATTTTAACTTCTCGTTTCGTTAATTACTTGTAATATGATTGACATGATTTATTGAATCAATTATTATATTTGATTACGAGCGTTGCGAATTGTTGTTGTTTACATTTTATTGATTTAAATTCATTTTATTTATTGGACGGTATTAAATTCACATAAATAATTTCGAGACGCGTTCAATCGATTCTAATTAATTGTTCAAATAATTATTTACAAATATTGTATCTTTTGTTTTATTACTAATGTTATATTTATTATTTCGTATAAGTATTAAAGCAATTAGTATACATCTGTAAAAATAATCCTTTCGCAATCAAATTTATTTTTTGAAAGATAAAATGCAACGCTATATTTATTTGTTAATATTTTATCTTATTTTTTAGATAGTTTCAAAGTTTGCGGTTACATCTTATGAATAATTTTTTTATTAATACTTACAGCATATGCAAATAGTAGCAAGATGTCCGAATTTTTTGGAATGCGTAGTTTAAATAATTGAATTTTTAAACAATTAGTATATTTTTATAATAAACAAACAGAAATACGCTATGACTTGCTTTAAACTAAACTTTGATTTTTCAGAGTTTCAATTGCGATTGCGTGCAGCGCAATTTTAGAGTCAGTGTTTTTTTCGAAAAAGGTGCACTTTTTCTATGAGAAATATATAGCATAGATTGCTTTAAAAATAATTGATAAACAGAGTCATGCATCGTAGAGTCAATTTTTTCGTCGGGTAAACATCTCTCTCTCTCTCCCTCTCTCTCTCTCTCTCTCTCGGTTTCCTTTAAAATCAACGCAAGAATTTGTTGAAATATTTTTGTTAAAGAAAACCAATTTGCTCAGTGCGTGATTTCGATTAATTATAAAAGACTTATCATTGTTTGGTATAACACTATGCAACTGGTGAGTTCCAGCAATGCTGTTTGTTTTTAAAAATCGGTCTTCTAGATTGTTGGCAGTTCTATTGTAGTTATCAAGTGGCGAAAACTTTACCATTATGGTTGCAGAGGGTGTTTATTTGTAAGATATTATTCTAATTCTGAAAAATATTCTTTTTGTAAATTATTTCAGCGACCAAGAAAATCTAAATACATTGTTAATTACATTTACTTGAAAAATAGACCAATAATGCACTGCAATTTTTTTTGTATTTATAATTTTCGATAGTATATAATTAACACTAAATATACCATTTTCAGTATACCTATTTCTACCACACTGGTTAGAATGACTGGTGTATACAAAAAAATGATTTTTGAGGCTTCCAGTCTTTATTTACTTTTAAAAAATAACAAAAAATGTTTAACAATAATAATTTTAATATATAAATGGATTTATAGACATTTTTAAGTAACAAAACGCTTAATTATTTACAGAACTCAAATGTTACATGAAGTAGAAATTTCGAATTAAAATGGCCCGACCAGTCAAAATGTCTGGTTTTAAATACATGTAAAAATATTAATATTTATTTAATTACGTTTCTTTTTATATAAAAACAAAATTAAATGTTGAAAAAAACAAAAAAATAATTCTAAAATTAAAAAAAAAATAGAAAATAAATTCGGTCCATTTGGGAAAGGTATGATTAAGTTTCGGAATGAATGACAGTTTAAGAGAAAAAAAAATTAATCCTTTGCACTCGAAGGCTCCGCTATGGAGATAATAAAAATAAATAAAAACTGAAACAAATTTAATTCAGTCTACAACATATCAACTATGACCTTTTCTTTTAACTACACATATGTCATTTATTTATAATACGTGAATATGATTTTTTCTATTAAAATTGCTTTGTAAATTGTTGGTAATATGTGAAATGAAAAATATACCTTCGAGTGCAAAGGGTTAAAAATACCAAAATTTAAAAAATTTAAGGTTTTTTTCTAAAAAAACGAAATTTCTTTTAGAATTTATCTTCAAATATTTTTTTTTATATTTTTCTTTCAAAAAGCACATTTAAAAACAAATGATTTAAAAAAGAACATCCCGATAATCTATTTTTTACAAAGTTATGGCTATTTGAATAAACAATGGAACGAGAATTGTGAATTATTGAAAAATGCATACCTTTTTTTGGGTTAGGCAAACAATCTGAAAAAATTCTCGGAAAGGTTTTTAATGAATTTAAAAATGATAAAAACGTTTCAGCAAAATCGAACGGGGTCGGGGTCAAAAGTAGTCGATTTGACGTGGAATGCCCCATGTATATATAATAATAATAATAATAATAATAATAATAATAATAATAATAATAATAATAATAATAATAATAATAATAATAATAATAATAATAATAATAATAATAATAATAATAATAATAATAATAATAATAATAATAATAATAATAATAATAATAATAATAATAATAATAATAATAATAATAATAATAATAATAATAATAATAATAATAATAATAATAATAATAATAATAATAATAATAATAATAATAATAATAATAATAATAATAATAATAATAATAATAATAATAATAATAATAATAATAATAATAATAATAATAATAATAATAATAATAATAATAATAATAATAATAATAATAATAATAATAATAATAATAATAATAATAATAATAATAATAATAATAATAATAATAATAATAATAATAATAATAATAATAATAATAATAATAATAATAATAATAATAATAATAATAATAATAATAATAATAATAATAATAATAATAATAATAATAATAATAATAATAATAATAATAATAATAATAATAATAATAATAATAATAATAATAATAATAATAATAATAATAATAATAATAATAATAATAATAATAATAATAATAATAATAATAATAATAATAATAATAATAATAATAATAATAATAATAATAATAATAATAATAATAATAATAATAATAATAATAATAATAATAATAATAATAATAATAATAATAATAATAATAATAATAATAATAATAATAATAATAATAATAATAATAATAATAATAATAATAATAATAATAATAATAATAATAATAATAATAATAATAATAATAATAATAATAATAATAATAATAATAATAATAATAATAATAATAATAATAATAATAATAATAATAATAATAATAATAATAATAATAATAATAATAATAATAATAATAATAATAATAATAATAATAATAATAATAATAATAATAATAATAATAATAATAATAATAATAATAATAATAATAATAATAATAATAATAATAATAATAATAATAATAATAATAATAATAATAATAATAATAATAATAATAATAATAATAATAATAATAATAATAATAATAATAATAATAATAATAATAATAATAATAATAATAATAATAATAATAATAATAATAATAATAATAATAATAATAATAATAATAATAATAATAATAATAATAATAATAATAATAATAATAATAATAATAATAATAATAATAATAATAATAATAATAATAATAATAATAATAATAATAATAATAATAATAATAATAATAATAATAATAATAATAATAATAATAATAATAATAATAATAATAATAATAATAATAATAATAATAATAATAATAATAATAATAATAATAATAATAATAATAATAATAATAATAATAATAATAATAATAATAATAATAATAATAATAATAATAATAATAATAATAATAATAATAATAATAATAATAATAATAATAATAATAATAATAATAATAATAATAATAATAATAATAATAATAATTATATATAGTTTAATTATATATATAAATTTGTTAATATATAGTATAATTATATATACATTATTCTTATAATTAAATTATTTAACTATATTAATATTCATTTAATAATTTATTTAATTCTTATCTAAGTGGAATAACTCATAGATAAATGTTTAAATATAATTAATTATAAAATTTCAAAAAAAGAAAGAAATTAATTATATCTAAAAACATATTTATTATACAGAATAAAATAATTTATTTAAAATCTATAATTTATCTTCGTATGGATAAATTAACAATTATTATTATTTTAGTAGTCTATATTATACTAATATAGTATATTAATAATATACTATATTATACTATATATAAGTAATAGTCTTAATTATTATTTCTTATTACTTTTTTTTACACCATGGTTGTCTTCGTTTATTGTTTTCATTCATGAAATAAGATTTTTAATGATATGACATATAATTCGTTTTATTTTGTTTTTTTAATTACAAACGATTTAACGATTCAACGATTCATAGATTCATCTATTTTTAATCAATTTCACAACATCATTCAACCAATAACGAGAAGGGAATGACTGTTTTGGAGTCATCGCAGAATTTTCTTCAGTAAGACTAAGTGTTAAAGTTCAAAGTTTCTTCAGTGTCCAATCATGCTAAAGATGAAAGGTCCAATATTGGGACAGGTTATTGGTTGTATTCATTGATGTTTCTTGTTCGAAACTAGCATAAGCGATCATTAGTAAGACCTTTGATTTTGCTAATTAGTGATTCCCAATATATATAACTTTTACATATTCGTGTATTTATTTTATATTTGATCAAAGTGGTCATCGGTTTTAATTCATTTAATCAATAATGCAATTAATTAATTCACTTATTTTTTTCTTTTTAGGTATTTTTAATCATGTAAATTATACTTGTTAAAAAAGTCGTAGTAAAAAAAGTTTCATTACATTCATTGTCATCTTAAATTAGGTTTTAGGTTTAATTGTATAAGAGTATTATTAACATAGGAAAATATGCTGAGAATCTCTTGAAACATTATTCAACTTGTTAATATTTGATTTAACAATATATATATATTGTTTCTAAATTTATCGGTGTATTAAATTTTTGCGAATATCAGCAAACGATTTAGCAACTTTTTGGCGTGTATATGTTATGTATTTCTACGTATAAAGTTTACGTAAGAGAAAATCAAATAATAGTATAGTTTACTCCTGACTGGATGGATCCGACAGTTTTGTTCTGTCATGTTTTAGTTTGTACTTGCATTTATTTTCTAAACTCATTCACTCACTCTTTCACACTTTCTTTCACTCTTTTTTTTACCGTATGGTTTTTTTGTCATTGTTATTATTGTTGTTATTGTTGATAGTTGTATTCGTTGTTGTTGCTATTACTGTTGTTGCAATAAATAAAGGTAGATAAAAGAAAACGCTGTTTCGCGCTCGGATTTCGTGACCATTTTTGAAGCGAATTTCTAGTTTTCGATGGATTAGGATTCCAATAGGTTATATCGATTTTCCATTGAAAAGGGTTTGAGCTATCCGATTTATATCAGATTTATTCTATAGGATGAATTGGCTTGAGCGACGCACCACCACGTTGAAATAAAATAAAAAAATAAAAAAAAGAAATAAAAAAAGAAAAATAAGAGAACTCTGATATCTAACCAAAGAAATAAAATTTCATTGAAATTTATCGGCAAATGACCAAATTTCTATCTATTTCGATTCTATACGTTCGAGATAATATCGATATCTTGATATTCTTTTTTCTTATTCTAAAGTACTATATATATCTATATATATATACATATATGCACTTAAGTGGTTATAACTTACACTTTCATTCGCGCCCAATATCGATGTAGATCGAATTTGTGTCCTGATTATTCTTTTGTCTATGCAATTAACGTTAATGGAATGAATCTGTAAATTGAAATGAGAGAGAGAGAGAGAGAGAGTATCGAATTTTCTAAAAACATAGTAAATATATTTATACGATGTACAGATGTTTCAATTTATTTATACCTTTCAGTACGAGCGTTAAATTCACTTTTGTATATATATATATATATATATATATATATATATATATATGAACATTTTCTTAAGAGTTAAACATAAACCCTGTTTAAGATTAAATCTTCATGTAAACCTGTATCGTGAACGCAGTTAAATGATTTTTTAAAAATAAAAACAAAATATATATATTAGGGTGGATCAAACAAATCAATTATTTTTTTTTTACAAGTGCCACGGAAAAAATGAGTTTCTAGACACCTTAACAAAATTCTCACCAAATATGAGCTCTTAATTTTAATAGGAAGATCCTCCGCATCGCAGTTTTTTATTTTTTTCTCAGTCCAATAGAATAAAATTCATACCTCATCATTAATTGATTGTACAGAAAAATGTTCTGGAAGAATTTTGCAGGAAATTTAATGCTCTACAGAAAAGGTATCTTATATTTTTTCCGTAAACCTCACCATTTGAATGATATTGAAGATTTAAATTTGATGATTCTTAGACAAATCTCATTTTTGTTTATGAATTTTATAACTCGACAATAAATGACTATTAAAAAGTGCACAATACAAATTTTTGTAGGAAATTAACTGCTCTATAAAAATGGTGTCTTATGTTTTGGCGATTAAATTAAGCGTTCAAAAGATATTCATCATCAAACTTTCATGTGTACTGATTTCTGTCTCTGATATATATATATATATATATATATATATATATATATTCTTTTATATAGAATGAAATTTTAGCAGGACGTAATAGGTTTAACCCATATAATAACTTTTATGTAATTAACTCTTATAATTTTGTTAAATGGTATAAAAGAACCAATATCAACATTTTTATATTTTATTAAAAATTTATTAATAATTAATTATGCAGGGTTAAACCTATCCAATCTTATCAGCTATAAATTACGTGGGAAGTGTTTTACAAATAAAAATGTGCTATTAATTATTATTGTTTTCCGGATAGTTTGTGCCGATTTTCAGTAGGTGGCATTAGTTCTTTTGCTAAAAAACTTGAGAAGATCTGAAAGGACGAAATTTTTTAGTTACACTTAAAGATGGAGAAAGGTTGTGGAACAAAATTGTATTTATATATAATTTAATAAATATATACCAAAAAAAAAAACATAAATGCGTTGCATTTCAATTTTCCATCCAAATCGGCACGAACTTTCCGGACAACCTAATATTAAATAATTAATAATCTCATATATTTGTAGTACTCCTTCAAAAAAAAAAATAATTTTTAATAAATACCAAGTCATTCTTATAATATTGAACAACTTTGTTGAATATTTACAGAAACCATTTATAATTTTTAGTGAGAATTATCAATATAAAAAACTTGACGATCGATAAGGATTAATATTAATAAAACAATGGTAAAAAATATCCGGTGCTCTTACTGAAATGATTGAAAATGAAAATTGAAAAGAACATTTGTTCGTAAATTAAATTTCCAATTATTTTACAAACGAATGTATAGAAATATAAACAAAATACAAAAAAAATAGATATCAAGATATTCTCAGGTGTTAAGTATTGCGAAATGAAAGATAAAGAATAAAAATAAAGTCGAGATATTTGGATATTTAACCATGGAGGAAAAAAAAACACAAGAGGAAAATAAAAAAAAAAATACGTAACGTTCCTCATAATATAATTTCGTTTCGGCTCACTTTTCATCTTCCTTTCCGTTTTTTCTTGTCTTACCACAGAGAGCAAAAAAAAAAAAGATGACAAAAATCTTTCGTTTGCCGTTTGATGCAGCGATCGTGCATGAAATCATTTTCTCAAATATTATTTCGTTGCTTTACCCTTCAATATTTTCTTCCAGACAATTTTTCTAGAGAGAGAAAAAAAAGAAAAAAATACCTCAACAAATTTTTATCTTTCCTTTTTTCTTTTTTATACATTTTTTTCCATACCCACTTATTTACCTATACACTTACTTACGTTTTTCTTCTTTTTATTTGATCCAATCTGTTTTCACCAAAGTACGTATGCACATTTCAAGATGCATACGCATACTTGAGAGAGAGGGAGATTTACGTGATTTAAAAATATGATTTATCTATCATCTAATATAGGATGTATATATATATATATATATATATATATATATATATATATATATATATATATAATACATACGATCGACATGGATATTTTACTGGTAATATTTACATTTACACACAGATATACACACGATCGTACACATAGAAATAAATATATCCGATTTTAGATGAACGTACGTATGTATTAAATATAATATTATCATAGGTAAAGGTCTTGATACTATTTCGAAAAGCAATATTTTCGAGTTTCGATAATACTATAGCATATTCTCTAGTAGCATCCTACTGCCTACTAGCGTTTATCGTATTTCATAAGTAACTACCAATCGATATCAGAACACTTTGATATATACGTATATATACTTGTATATGTGTATATAAATATATATGTATGAGTACTCGAAAAGTCAAGTAAATTTTATAATCTAGAAGATTCTTCTCAATAACTTCGTGTTTTATTTGAAAGATCAGAAGGATTCTTACTTGAAATGAAAAAATTCTTAACGAGTTCTACTTTTCTTCTCAAATGTAATATAGCAAATACTTATGTGTTATACGTATGTATATATTTTATACATGTATATTGGGGTTAGGGGAAAAGTTACTTCGTATTTTAACGGTATATACACATGATTTTAGAATCGTATAACTTTGGTAATATTAATCGAATAGGACAATATTTGCGTGCGTTCGAAAGCTGAAATATCTCGTATAGGTAATTAAAAAAAAAAAAAACATTAATATTTATATTGATTTATTCGGTTGAAAATTATTTGGGACTTGTAAATAGATAGGGAAAGAAAATGAAAAAAACGTTGGATACGTTTGAAAATTTGATTTTTTTGATTTTTAAAAATTTGAATTTTGATTTGATTACGAGAAAACTAAAAGAAGAATGTTCGATTCTTAGGAACATGATGCAGAATACAAATACGCGTGGTAACAAGTTACATCGAGCTTTTTAAATATTAATATTTATATAGATCAGTACATTGGTGGTCATAATAATAATAATAATATGAATAAAAAAAAAATAAAATTAAACATTGATGGAAAAATTATTCGGATAAAAATTGTATAGAAAATATGAATTCAAAGTTATTCTCATATTTTCATTTTTGTATTATATTTAAATATTAGGATGATCCGGCCACTCGTTTCATACAGCGGCTTTGTTATAAAATTTTGATTTAATATAATTCTAAATTATTCAGTAAACTATAACAACACATAAAATAATACCACGATTAGAATGCAATACATAAAGTAATAGTACAGAAAAAAAATATAAAAAGCAAGGTTAGGTTATGTCATATGTGAATCTGAAAAAAAGTATGACATAAATATATCGAAATAATTAAATTGTAATACAGCGCCATCTATTGAAAACTTACATAACCTAAAGATCTAGAAAACTTTTAAATAATAAATCCTAAAATTAGCAATATATAATAAAAATAATTGCGATAAAAACTATCCTATATGATAAGTTGAAAAATATCACACAGAATAAAAACAATTTAATCCAAATCGGTTCAGTAGTTTGAAAGTTCATTGGAAACGTGCAATGTGATGATGAATTTTTATGTATAAAGATGAAGAAAATTTTTTCCTCAACCCCCGTGTATATATAAATAGTAACCTATGGGAGAAAAAGACGGAAGTATATATTTATTCGTAGAAAGGAGAAATACGAACTCTTCATCCTTGACAAGTTCACTTTTCGTTTAACCAAAGTGGATTCGATTTGTCCTGTCATTTTGCGATATACGAACATGACAATCTATGACGGCAAACCAAATGATACATTTGATGAGCATCGATTGATTGATCAAATTGATGAGTAGTGTTAGCGAGAGATCTCAATGGGGGAATCAAATTTCTCAACTCTACAATATCAGGATATAAGATCGTATATATATATATAGTTAAGTGAATAGAAGTTCTATATTGGTAACTAATGATCGTATATTGAACTAGTTTACCTTTATATACGTACGTAAAATAAAAACGTTTGAGTATAAAAATAAAATGAAAAATGTTTTGAATAATAACTTATGTCTCGATATTGTAAATTTAAAAAAAAAAAAAAACACGAGTAATAGAAAAAAACTTCACTATTTTTATAATAAGTATATAACTTTGTAAAAAAAATATTTTTAAAAATTCATAAAAACAAACTGGCAATCCTCTTATAACGCAATACTGTAAAAGTATTTAAAAAGTACATATAAAACAAATAGCAAACCTATTGTAATATGATGTTGAAAAGAATTTATGTTAAAAAAAAAAAAAACAAAAAAAAACAAACAAAAATTGTAGGACCCCCTTATGACGAGGTAACTTTTAAAAAACATGATTCTCGTATGTATAATACAAAAAAAGGAGTAAAAAAAATTGCAACGATCTTCATATAACGCGATATTTTGATAACACAATTTCCATGTATCACGATTTTTAATAAAAAATTGAACAGGAATATTTTCCGTCATCCCTGGTTTACATAAAAAAACATGAAACGAATAGACAACGTAGCAGGGAAGAGGTTTAACGTGTTCGCGAAAAAATAAAGAAATAAGAATGTTGGTTATTAAAAAAATAAAAGATAAAAAATAAAAAAATAATGACGATGAGTGGAAGCAAGACTAGAAAAATAATAGTCCGCAATGCCGGTGATAGGGGGTGGGGGGAGATTGGAGTTGTAGAAGAAGAACAAAAATAAAAATAAAAAAGAAAACAAAACAAATAGAATATTAACGTGGAAAAAACGCAAAGGAGAGAACATGAAGAGAAAAAAGGGGTAAAGAAGGGTGGGGGATGGGGTTGTAGGAGGGATTAACAAAATAAAAATTGAAAGGAAAAGTTAAGAAGAAGAGAAGATAATAATAAAAGTTATGAAAGGAGGTGGAAGAGGGGGAGCACACAGCGTGTTCGGTATTCAGAAAATTCGAAGGATAGAGGAGCATCAATATTTTTAAATAATAAAAAAAAAAAGAGAAAAAAAATAAGGGCTCGCTGGCTCGTTCTCTACTTAACATCGCGAAACCATAAAACTGCATATGGAAAGGGAAAGAACGATTCGTTTTCATTTTTTTTCTTCTCTTTCTCTTTTACAGATATTCTTTTAGTCTCGGATCATACTGAAAATTTTCACGTATTTATTTTCCCTTTTTCCACATTTTTATCATATTCTTACTTTCTTCTTCCATTTCTACTTATTTTTTTTCTTCTTTTTTTCTTCTTCCTACTCACGACCGCAGACCATCTTCTTCTGTTATCGGTCACAGTGTACGTACTTTATGCATAAGTACTTACATCCAACCCCCACCCTACTTCTGCAACCCTAACCCCTCGTGGATTTCAACTACGTATTCACTTGTATACTACGATTGGGAATACGCTTTCACGAGCACATATATATATATATATATATATACAAATACATATACATATACACAGAGAGAGATAGAGTGGGATAGAAACACACGTACATATACACACACAGATACAAATACGAAGATCTGTGCAAACTGGGTGGGGCGGTTGCGCCTGCGTCACATAGATACCAACGAAAGATATAGCCAGGAGCGTGTCTCTTGGGTTATCCTTAAAATATCCTGCCTATCCCCATTAACACGAAATTCGAATCGCCGCTGAGGAAAGCTTGTCATTAATCTTTGCCTACTCTCTCATTTCTCACAATCTCTCGCTCTCTCTCTTTCTCTCATTCTCTTTCTCTCTTTCACACACATACACACACATGTGTCGTTTATGTATGTTCTCTCTGATGCGAATAGTCCACCTTTTCACAACTTACTGTCCTTCTCATATCTATAGGACAAACTAATGATCGTTTTTCGTACTGAAAAATTATGATTTAATAAATCGAATCCCTTTTTCTCACATATTTTTTTTTTTTTCTTATTTTTTTACCCACTGACTGCCAGACATATTTAGAACGTCTTTTCCTGGGTGACAAGGATTTATTTTTTAAAGAATACATGAAATTTTACAAAATATAATAATACTAGAAGATGATCCGGTCAAGCATTGCTATGGCTTTGCAATAAAATGTTGATTTAATATAATTCTAAATTATTTAGTAAATTATAACAACACACAAAAAATAATACCACAATAATAATGGAATATATAAAATAATAATATTCGAAAAAATATAAAAAGTAAAGGGTAGTTATGTCATATGTAAATCTGAAAAAAAAACGTATTACGTGAATATATCGAAATTATTCAATTGTAATGCAGCGCCATCTATTGAAAACTTACAGTACCTAAAGATCTAGATAACCTCTAAATAATAAATCTTTAAATTAGCAATAAAAACTAAAAATAATCGCTATAAAAATTATCCTATATACTAAGTTGAAAAAATCACACAAAATAAACAAAATTTCATTAAGATTAGTTGAGTAGTTTCGAAGTACATTGGAAACCAACAATGTGACACTAAATTTTTATATATAAAGATAATATAAAATTTATATGTCATTATAAATTAATAATAATATTTCACTCTTTATTATTTCAAAAAGTTTACTCTTCTTTTTTTAATTCTTAATAATTATTATTTAATTTCTATTTATCCATAATTATATTTGTTTATAGTCGCGAAGTTTTTTAAATTACTGATATAATATTGATAATGGTATTTGCAATAATTAATAATTAATATGTTTTTTACACCTTATAAATTTTTCATTCATCCTTTTTAAAAATTCCTAACTCAAATAAACATTTTTAATTAATCTAAAATTGCAGCACACACTACGAGATATCTCGTAGCTGGCAGTATTAGTACACATGCTTACTACGAGATATAACATATCTCGTAGTTGGCAGTCAATGAATTTATTTATTTTTTTCTTTCTTCTTTTTTCTTTTTTAAGTTACTTTCTCTCTTTCTTTCTTTCTTTTTATATTCATCGAGCTTTATTTCTCAGTCAACTACCAAATTTACCGACCAGGAAAGACGACGAAAGAGTATAGTCTCGAGAAGAACAAGGATGAAGGAGGGGGTGGAAACGAGTTTCGGTAGAGAGCTGAATTCGAACCTATAGTAAAAGAGAGAGAGATAGAGAAAGAGAGTTGGTTGGTGGAAATGAAAGGTAGGGTACCGTGAGAAGAACGCTCGTATACGACCTGAAACACGGGCCAGTAATTTCAGGAAATTTAACGCGCTTTGTCGTGGGTAATTGCAGGCAACTTGGCCCTACCTATCTACCTACCTACCTACCTACATACCTACATACCTACCTACCTACCTGCCTACCTACTTGTACAAGGTTACATTTTTTTCGTTCCTTTTTCTTTTCTTCCGTTTTCTTCACCCTCTTTATTTCATCGTTCACTCCCTTCTCGTAACTCTCTTTCTTTCTCGTAGATATCAACGAGGGTAATATAAAAACATAAGAAAAAGGAGGAAAAATAAAAAAAAATGGAGAATGAAACTGTATAGAAATATATGTATTAGGGTGACCGTTATTTTGCATCTAATGAGATCTTCCGAACGCTTTTTGTTGTTTTTTTTTTTTCTTCTTCTTCTCGTTATTTCAAACCCCCCGACGTATATCGATCTTCGCTTATACGAAATATTGTTGCATGAATGTGTGGCAAAACGTTCTATCGAAAAATATTATCTTTAATGTATCTTGTAATTTTTGTAAGGGATAAATAAATCAGAAATTGTTTTTTCTTTTTTGGTTTCGTTTTTAAACAATTTTAAATCTTTGCTTTATTTAATCATATGGAACGGTGAAATTTGAAAATGATTTTGTTCTTTTTTTGTTTTTTTAAATTTATTTCAAGTAATTTATAATATATTTTAATTAAAATTATATTATAAATTACTTTATAAAGTAGTATAATATTACTTTAATATAATATTACTTTAAAATTATATTATATTCGATTATATTTTTATTATTATATTAATATATTAATATAAATTATATAATTTAATAATTAAATAATAATTAAATATTATCTTTAATGTATCTTGTAATTTTTGTAAGGGATAAATAAATCAGAAATTGTATTTTCTTTTTTGGTTTCGTTTTTAAACAATTTTAAATCTTTGCTTTATTTAATCATATGGAAGGGTAAAATTTGAAGATGATTTTGTTCTTTTTTTAAATTCATTTCAAGTAATTTATAATATATTTTAATTAAAATTATATTATAAATTACTTTATAAAGTAGTATAATATTATTTTAATATAATATTACTTTAAAATTATATTATATTCGATTATATTTTTATTATTATATTAATATAATAATATAAATTATATAATATTTTAATTTTTATAATTTGAAATATTATATAATTTATATTATATTACTTTAATATAATATATTTAATTTATTATTATTAAATTATTATTTATTATATTAATTTATATTTTTAAATGTTATATAAATTATATAATATTTTAATTTATAATTTTAAATATTATATAATTTCTATTATATTTTAATTTTATTTCAGTACAATTAGGAAATCATGTTATTAGTAAGAATTTTTTATAAAGTTTAAAAATATAACGACATGTATATATTAAATAACATATGTAAATGAATGATATAGGGATATTAAAATTGATAAAAACTTTTGTTAGAATTTTGTCATCGTTCGAGTTTGAAAGCGTAGGTATTACTTTTTCGAATCGTAAAGAAGAATCCGTGAAACTGCTAAATCTCGCTTCGCTTTCGTAAATCTTTGGTGGAAAAAGCTGGTGGGATAAGCCGTTAGCCGATGTTCTCTTCTTTTAGGCGGAAAAGTCGAAAGAACAAGAAGCGCACTTCGTTTTCTCCTGTTTCCTTTTTCTTTCTCTCTCTTTATATCTTTCTTTCATTCATTCATTCATTCATTCATTCATTCATTCATTCTGTCTCTTTCGAATCCCACCAGTTCTTTATCGATACCATATACTATTCTCGAGGTCATAAGAAAACTGTTTTATGTAAGGTCAGTTAGTTGCAATTAGGTGTGTGAATCCTTTGTTTTACCTGAAATGAAGAAAAATTAGATCAATAAAAATAGTTTTTTGAAAAAAGAAAGCAAAAATAAGAAAAAGAAAAGATTAGACGAATGTGTTGGTGAAACGTTAATTATGTAAATAACATATACACATACGTAAACTTATGCGTATACATACACAGACACACACATACACAAGTGTCTATAGGGGTTGATTATAGCTAGTGAATGTGATTGAATGTAATAAACTTTAATTATATAAGAAATTATTTTTGAAGAAAAATTGTTCAGGATGTTCAAAGAAGTGTGTAATATAACGGAGGTGGATACAAAATTTCAACCGAGCTTACTTTTTTTTCCCCAATGACTTTCTTCACATGTTGTACGTAAGCAATTGAGACACCCACAAGCGTTCTCATTTTAAAAAGATTTCGCTTTATAGTATACTCTGTACTTAAATATATAATATTAAAAGAGTCAAGATAATTTTGTTGAAGTCACTCGTAAAAAGTATGTTCAAATATTTGGACGATTTGTTATTCTTTTTTATATTAGATTTGATTTAAGTTTGTTAAATGTATCTCTGTCTAAGCTATGAACAAAATTCTATAGATAATCCTATAAACTACATTCATATGTATATATATATATATATATATTTTATATCTGACTAATCTAGAACTGAATACGTAAAATATATCATCCCTTAACTTATAATACTAAAAACTAAACAACTATCCACGCAGTTAGTTGCTAATGGAAGGAAATAGAATACGAAACGTGTATTCACATATAAAATACATACACACACGCACGAACATGCGCTCATGCCATGTATACATGCACATGTACATAAACCTTAATAGAAAGATAAACAGATATACATAGACAAATAATTCAATCTAGACTAGCCCGGGGTCAAGAAATAGATCACGAGAGTAAGAATAGAATAATAACAAGAACCAAGAAGTGAATTTACCGTAAACTCACTGAATTATAATAGAAATTATCACAAATCTGGGGATTGAATTTAGGACGAAGACGACGACTAAAAAGAGACAAAACAAAGATACACACACACACACACCCACACCAAAGAAAAACTAAGAAAGTCTTCTTTTTTTATTTTTTATTTTTTTAGAGCTTTACTCAAAGGGAATGATACTACTACTACTACCGCATGATCTAGAGCAACGCGTCAAGATCTGCGCCTTTTCTCTGCGCCCGTTTTTGTTTTAATTTCGTAAAGGTGAAGGAAGGCCGGTGGTAGAGCAAACGCGGGGCGCACAGACACACCATAACCATGCTCGATTCACCCTCTCTCATCTCATTTCTTCTCCCCTCTCTCTCTCACTCTCCCCCTCCTAATACTCTCTCTCTCTCTCTCTCTCTCTCTCTCTGGGAACTACCTCCCACCAATCCTATTTCTTTCTCTTTCTAGTCCCTACTCTTCCTTCTCCTTTAACTTCCACAGCATCCTCAACCTCGTGGGAGTCGCGCGAAATCTACCACCGTGGTTTTCAACAGTGGTGGATACTGTTAGTGCGAGAGAGAGAGAGAGAGAAAAGAGATTTAGAGGAAAAGAGTGAGAGAGAGAGAGAGGGATGCATATATATATATAGGTAGTATATTCCCTCTCTCCTCATCTTCTCCTCCCATATCTTCCCTCTCTCTCTTTCCTCTCGGTTGCCTCCACTGTGTTTATCCCTGCTCCTCCACAGATTCTCACTCTCTCTCTCTCTCACACACACAACACACATACAAATGCAAATACATGTACACATACTCTCTCTTACTCTCGTTCTCTGTCTCTGTCTCTTTTCGTTTCGTCTCTCTCTCTCTCTCTGTTCCTCCCCCCTCCCTCAGTAGCTACCCCTCCGACGGAGTAAAGGGCTGAACCGGCCAGTGCAATTCAGATCGGCGTCGAACACGCGCGCGCTTCTCCGTTCTTCCGTCGAACGTTCGTTATCTTTACGCGAGTCTCGATTTATAATACATATATATATACATATATACATATATATGTATACATATATGTATATAGAGAATATGTATATATATTTTTATTTTGTTTTATAACTTTTGATTATTTTCTGAAACTTTTTCTTCCTTGCCTCCTCCCTTTTCTCTCTCTCTCTCTCTCTCTTTCTATTTCTATCTTTCTGTTTGTCAACCTTCTTTCCTTTTGTATTTTTTCTTTTTCTTTTGCTTGTTTTTTTTTCTTCATCTTCTTCTTCTTCTTCTTCTTCTTCTATCTTTCAGTATATTTTTATCCCTTGTTACCTGTCATTCATCGTTACTGTTTTTCATAGTTTTTTTAAATTTCGATTAAATTTTCTATCGTTTCGTATCTCTCGGCCATTTTCACGCCTGTTTCTTTTTCTTTTCTTATTTTTTTTTTTTGTTTTCTTCACCTTCTTCTTCTTCTTCCTCTTCTTTATACTCTCTTATTGTATCCTCTTATCAGCTTCAAGATATGATATCGGAATTTGTTTCTTTCTTTTTATTTTTTTTTTTTTGTAAAATGTATGTACAGTGAAGAATAAAAAGAAGAATAAAAAATAAAGGAGATAAGAAAGAAGAAAGAAGAAAGAAGAAGAAGAAGAAGAAGAAGAAGAAGAAGAAGAAGAAGAAGAAGAAGAAGAAGAAGAAGAAGAAGAAGAAGAAGAAGAAGAAGAAGAAGAAGAAGAAGAAGAAAGATAAATTGTTTGAAGTTTGTTGAAGAAAAGAAAAATTTAAAGAATTTAACAAATTTCGACGAAATTGAAAAAAGTAAGAGTGTGTGTGTTAGAAAACGATATCCGTTTACATACATATATATATATATATATATATATATATATATAGAAAGGAAGAGTAAAAGAGAAACAAAAAGAGAGAAAAAGAGAGAGAGAGAGAAAAATTTAAGGGATGTTGTTAAACTCATCGACGTGGATACGAAGAAGAGAGATCGTGCGACGTTGACATTCGATTCAAACGATCGGTGTGCCATCGTCAACGATAAACTACGTCCTTGAGAAACCCGACAACCACCCCCGTGTCGACAATTCTACCACTAATACCAACAATACAACGAGCAAATAAAAAAAACAAAAAACCCCGGGATAAAGGATAGAATCAAAAAGAAACAAGAAAGAACTTGAGGATACAGGAGGTTTGATAAAAGAAAACAAAAAATAAAAAATAATACGAGAGAAAGCGGGGCTGGCCCGTAGGGAAGGTGAAGGGGTGAGGGAGAAGGGTATAGAAAAAAAGAATAAAGTTCACGTAAGTGACAGTTCGTCGATCCGTTTGTCGTTTTCATTCCTCGTCTATGCGTTATTCTTTTAATTGATATCTAAAATAAAAACAAAACAAACAAATAAACAATAAAATAAAAAAGAAAAGAAATAGAGATATATTTTATATTCTATTTAACCTAAAACTTATAAACAAGCCCTTTTTTTCTCGAAACGCGTAACCTCGTTTCGCAATTTCGCGCGTGTTCCAATTTTTTTTGTTTTCGATTTCTTTTTTTCATCCCTCTCTCTTTCTCTCTCTCTCTCTCTCACCTAATTCGTTGTTCCTTTTTTTGTGTTCTTCTTGTTCTTCTCTTTCATTTTATTTTATTTTCATCGACCAATCCCTTATTCTTTTACTTTTCTTTTGTTTTCTACTTTTATTTTATTTTATTAATTTTTTTTCCTGTTTCCTCTTTTCTCATCGAACTAATTCGATATTCTTAGTTCAGTTAATTTCAAAACCCATCTTTACGAACTCTACTTCGGTTGTACTATTTCTTCTAGATCCGGCACTGTTAGTTCACTTAGCCATCTATCTCGTTTAAGTAACTTTTAAATTCTATTATTCTCTAACTTTTTCTATTTCTCTGTCTCTTTCTCTATCTTTCTTATTCTCTTTATATTTGTATTTCTTTAGAAAAGTAGAGTGCCACAAAGTGTGTCCCTTGAAATCTAAGCTTCGGTTTCGGGCGTGAACTCTTTCTAACAATCTTCCCCCCCCCATTCCTTTTCTACTTTACCCTTTTTCCCACCCAACCTCATTTTCTAGAAAATTGAACGATCTTACAAAATAAAAAGAATATAAATATTTGAATATATTTCGAGTGAAATTTCATGACGGTTTTGAACTAACCGACGTTAATTAACGACCGAGTAAATCCTGTCTCTTTCCCTCTCTCTACATTTTCATGATTGATAAATTATATACGTTAACGTGTATACAATACACGCATATAGTGTTCGTATGACTTATAATTAACGTGTGTAACATGTATACATACCTTGTGTCATAATTTCGATATTAATTGTTATTGATTATTTTGTTATATTCATTTGATACGAACGTTTTGTTTTCCCTTTATTTATCATCCATTTATTTTTGTTTCTCGTTAGGTTTTGTTCTTTACAACCCCACAGCTACTCCCTCCCCCTCTCCCCATTCCACTTCCTATCCCACATTTATTTTTTTTCATTTTTATTTTATTTCATTTTTCGTGTGGATTATTTTTTGTATTTTTTTTTTTTTTTCATTTTTTATTCATAAACGTCGAAAGTAATAAACGAGAATTTTACAGGCGTCAAATAGTAAGCGTTTTGCGTACGAGCAAGGTTGAAATTAAATTTGCTGACGTGTTTGATATATTAATCACTTTGAAATAATTTACAAAAGCTACAAACACATATTATTTCGTAATTTGTATATCGAGAAATAATGAGAGATGTGTGGGAAGAATTAAAAGGCTTCATATATGCGTGGGTATGGGGTGGGTTTTTTTATTTTTTCGTTTCTATTCGATTCTCAATTCAACCGAATACGATTCAACTTTGTTCGTTGTTTTAAATAAGAGAAACGATTAAGACGTATTCAATTAAAAAGTGTAAACAAAAAAAAAGAAACAAGGTTATTTTAGATAAAATCTATTTTCTCGACGACACGTTCTTTTTCTTTTTTTTTTCGTTTTTCGTTAACAATCAACTCGTTAACTTATCAACTGTATCTCTCTCGCGTGTTAGGAAACTTCACGTGTGGGGTATTTAGATTGTTGTCCTGTTAGGGACTAAAAAGGAAAATAGAACCGACAATAAAAAAAAAGGAAAAAAAAATTATTTACCCTCCTGGTCTATCGACTTTTCTAAAAAGAAAAAAAAACGAGGCGAGAAGAAAAAATAAAAAAAACAAAAACAAAGCTTTCGCTCGAATGTAATTTTCTTCGTTTCTTCTCTCACTCTCACACACACATACCTTATCCCCTTTCTCCCTCCCCCGCCCGTTCAATCTTTTTATTTTTCGATTTATCAATATCGCACGTTGTTCAGATCGTCGTTCCGTTAGAAACACTGAAAATAGTAAAAAAGAAACGGCGCAAAATTTCTCGTTGGTCTTAAACGAAATACTTTTTTTTGGTATTTGTTTTATTTTTTATTTTTAGAAAATAACACAACTCGACGTAATTTTATTTTCGTTTCGTTATATATATATTTGCCAATTTCGAGAAGTGTTTTCTTTTTTAATGTTTTACTTTTATTTCGCGGTTAATTCGAATCGTCGTCCCGCGTGAACGTGTTCCTTCTTTTTTGTTTTTAATTTAACAGCGTAGTTTTTTTTTTGTTTTTGTTTTTTTCTTTCACCACCTTTCTTTCATCTTTTTCGCTTACACCCCAAACACCTAGAAGATTAAAAACCCTAACGTAATTTAAATTTTTGTTCTTTCTTTTGTCATAATTCCGATTAACCAGTTAACTGTGGCGCTCCGTTTTGAAAATACGCACCTCTGTGTTTTGTCGCGAAAATCGACCGATGACGAGTCGAAGTTAAAATTGCTCATTTTTAAGATAAAATAAACTAAAAATAAAACCAAAAAAATAGTAATTTACAAATCTTGAATTTCTTTTTACTAATCTTGAAAAATGTTGAGAATATGTTTCGTTTTTCATAAAAATTACAATTTAATCCATTACCCGCCATAATACAAAAACGGACAAAAAAAAAATTAAATTAAGTGTATAATGATATTCATGCTAACCAAATAAAACTATTTTTGTAACAATTGTTTTTTTGTCTTAAATAGTAAAATTATTTTATATCATTAATTATTAATTTAAAATAAAATAGTAAGAATTTCTAATATTTGCATGAAGCACTAGTTATGATCTCATGACTTTAACGAATTTATTTCATTCTGAAGTTGCAGTTAATAAAAAGAAAAAAAATTAAAAATGCGTTCCAGAAAAGGCTATTGGCAGGTAATGGGTTAAATAGTAAATGGTCACTACTTTATAAGCATGATGAGTATACTAGTCATGACACAAAATCCTGCCATTTCTTCGTGACGATAATACTTATCAAACTCAGTTAAATAGAAATCCCTAATTTGATATTCTTGGATGAACAGAATTAAAAAAAAATATCGATGAAAATATAAATAATACACACGTAGTACTTCTTCTTCTTCATTTTCTTTTTGAAATTTGCTTCGTCCTCGAACAAATTTCTCTTCATCACGGAATTGACGTCGTCATCGTCGTCATCGTCGTCGTTGGTCGCTTATTAACGCTAGAAGCAAATTTTCAATTACGAACTAACGTTGTGAGATGGGAAAGCGAGAGAGGGAGTTAAGGGATAGATAGATAGAAGGTAGGAGGCCGGTAACGGTGTGCTTGGGGGACGAAGGGAATAAGGGTGATGGTTTGCGGCAGGAGACAGAGAGGGGGAGGTGTAGAAACGGTAGATGTGTACCCTCGTTATCTTGAGTAAATCTCGAGCGGGTGGTTTAATGAAGAGGCTAATTTTCTCCGCGTTATGCGCAAAATGTTTTCATACGATGGAAACGCAACTTTAATACCTCCCCCCCCCAGCCTCTCCATTCCACCCCCTGCCGCTACCACCTGTGCCGTCATGACGGTAGTCTGCCATGTAATCCGATCTTATATTTAATTACGAATAAAGGCATTTTATACTAGGATTCGTTGACTTCACTGGCTGACTGACTGGGATTTTCATCCGCCATTTATTTTTTTCTCCCTACACTACCCTCCCCCTCTTCACTCACCTCTCCTTCCTTTTATGTTTTTCTTTTTTAAAGTAAAAACTTCTTTATTTATTTTTTTTTTTTTTTACATACAACGTTTAGAGCAAATTCAAATTTATTTTTGTTTCTATTTTTGATGATTTTTTTCTTTCTTTTCTTTTCAACGCATTGCGTACGGCACTCTGTTCCAGAGACTGCACAGTTTTGAGTGTTCTTCTATGTCTAATAACATTATTCAATTCAAGAATTTCGTTATCACTGAAAGTTTATTTTTGTCTGCAGTATTATTTGATACACCTTGCTTTTATATTTTTTTGAAGTGAAAACTTTTGTATTTTATTTTTTTTTATATATAACGTTCAGAACAAACTCTAGTTTATTTTATTTTATTTTATTTTATTTTATTTTTTTTTTTGATGAATTCTTTAACATATTGCTTATGGCACTCTGGTTCGCGCTACACGCTTTCAGGCACCGCACAGTTTTTTGTTGGGTGTTCTTGTATGTCTAATAGCATTACTCAATTCAAGAATCTCGCTCACTGACATGAGAGTTCATTTTTGTGTGCAGTATTATTGCATCCAATATCCGCATCCAATAAATTATTAAACAACAATTCTCATTTGACTATTATTTTCTTTACTTCCATTTGTAATTTTGCTACTATTTTAAAATTAGAGCCTATTTAATAAAATAAAATTCTAATTTTGTAATTATCATTAAAAAGAACTGAAGATATAAATGATTTTTCTAAAAAAAATTGTTTCCTTACAAAGTAAAACGCGATTTTTGAAATAACAAAATGATGAATTATGTCGTCCCAAAAGTTTCTTTCTTTGTTTAGTAATTCTACGGGCACAATATTTTTTAGGTTGAATTATTGAAAGTATAGAAGAAGGTTAAATAGAGTAGAAAATAACCTAAAATACAAAAAAAAAGTATATTACGCATGCAATATTTTTTAACTTATCACCAAAAAAAGGAAGAAACTTTCGGAACGACCTAATATAACAATAAAACACTTTATAAGGTTATGATACAGAGTATGTACGATGCAATAATTATAATGACCACCCGATTGTTATACTTTTGGGTTTATTGGCATTAATTTTCTTTTTTCCTTAACTATATATGTTAACACACTATCTGCGAGTCGGGTATTTTTACCCGTTCCACAGACTGGCGCTGGTCGGCGGGTCGCGTATTAATACGTTTTATGCAGAACGTAAGCTAAGTTTCAGTAAAACACTTACTAATACTTGTTTTTTTTTCATTGTCACTAATTTTTGGACAGAAATGATGTTTTTAGTTGTTTTTCGTAAAGCCTGACCAGTGTTTAGTCTTAAATTTATTAATTTTTAAGAAAAAATACAAATTTTATGAAATGTGCTATTTTGACACTGCAAGTTTCGTGCTTACAAAGTTGCATAAATTCAATTGATTGATTTTGATAGCATTGAGTTCAAGTTTTCTACATCTTCGAAATATTATGTGATATCTATTTTCCAAATTTCATTGAAATCCTACTATTAGATGTGAAGATATTACATGTGTTCTAAAAAGTGCACTTTTTTCATATTTCCCTAATTTTCGCCCGCTATACATGTGAGTGAAGCTCCATGATGTTACCCGTCGATAGGGTGTTAAGAGAATACGCGAGACTCCGTTAACCTGGTAACGTAATAAAAAAAATCTAGTTTTAATTCTTTAAATCAATAATTGAATCGAAAAAAACATGAAAACGAGATATCTCATGACCCGTAAGCAATGTGTTGTTAACATTTTTATGCGGGTTTAATTTTTTCACGTGAGTTTTGTTTCGCAAAAGTAAATAACACCCGACAATATTATGTTTACAGGAAAGTTCTGTTCGATCAAACAAACACTGGTTTAATTTTTCATTTCTAGGAATAAGGAATTTTGTTTAAATGGAATTATAAAAACTTCCATCAAACTGTCAAGAAATTATAAATAATGATGCCAATTATATTATTCAATAAATTTTATTCAAGGTATGTGTGAAAAAATTATTTTCTTTTACTTTTTATTCTAAAAACAGACAGAACTTTCCGATATTTACGCATACTTTGAATGAACGAACGATGATAAAATAGAAAAATAAATTTCGAAAAGTTTAATTTGTTTCGATTAGTTAGATGGTATTATCATTTTTCAATCGGAGCAATTATGGGTGAAATTTTTTGAAAACGGATATGTTAAGTGATTATAACTCGGATATATGGGCTGTCTATTTTGAAAGTGGCCTATCTCCATTTTCCAAAAAAATTGAGTTAGCTACCGTAATAGTCACATTTTTACATGATCTTTTCATTCTCAAACAATTTGTTACAAATAAATTTAAAATCATGAAGATATTGTAACAAAAAAATTTGTCGATCAATAGTATGATGAAAAGTTTATTTTGAAAGTGACTTATCTCTATTCGTCATTTATTATTTTCCGGTTGCAGCTGGTTATTGTACAACTTTATGTTATGTATCAATAAAGCATTTGAGGTTGCTTATATTCCGAGTAAATATGATAATACTTTATTGTCAATTAAATGAAACAAAGAGATTTTGTAGTAACAAAATTATTAGAATACGAAATTTTGAAAAGAGTAAAGAATTCTGATGAGGAATCAATAAACTGGTTAAAAATATGTTGTGGATGCTTTTTGTCAGAAATAAACCCTATAAAATTTTCTATAAGACATCAATGAATGAGAATGAAAATTTAAAAGTCTTGAATTTATTACCACGTCGGAGTAGACCAAAAAAGTTCGAAAATATTGTATTAACATTACTATATAAAATATCAGACAAATTACAACAACAAAATTCAAGGACATAATTGACCTATTACGATATATATCACCGGAACATCATGATTTCTTCAAATCCCTTTCACACACACAAAATGTAGATGAGTAGTAAATTGTTTTGTAGGTTATATTTGTAATTTTGTACGTTATATAGTTAAAAAATGTTTTGAATCGCATAAATTATGTTCGTGAAGTGTTTTAAAGATATGTAAAATAAATTGAGTATTGTTTTTTTTCAATTTGAAGTATCTCAAATTATGTTGAATGGAGTTAAGAGACCCTTCGAAATTTATAAAAAATTAAATTGTTGATTTTGTCAATGGACTAACTCCATTCGTGGTTAGAAAACTCATATTATTCATTTAATAATTGCCACTACTTTAATAGGAAATATAAATTGAAAGAGATACACTCAAGCAGTATAACTCGTTAGTATCTTGAACGTATATTTTTCATTGCATTGAAACGCAAATCCTTCAATATCTGGATTTGAACATAAACGGAGCTACCTCCGCCACTTTCAAAATAGGCGGCCTATATGATAGAAGAAGATTTGAGAAAAAAATATCACGAATCACGATCTTACGTGTCGCAAAATGATGTATTACGTTTAATTGTAACAACTTTTTCTAATTCTAATTGATTTGATGAAAAAGGGTAGATTCAATTAATCAAAATTATATTCATCTACGACGACGACGACGACGACGACGACAACGACGACGACGACGACGACGATGACACTTGGGGAAATATTAATTATCGTAATTGTAGCCAATTTGTTTGACGAGAAATATGCTTGTAGAAAATAGTTGATTAATAACAAATATATATATATATATATGTATAAGGTTTACAAAAAATACCTTATATTTGTATTATTAATATTATTGTTATTATTATTATTATTATTATTATAATTATTATTATTATTAATATTATTAATATTTAGAATAATCAATTATACGTGTCTATCAAGTTCCAAGTAAAATTTATTTCTCATAATTATAGGAGAAAAAAGAAATGGAAGAGATCATAAGAGTAAAAAGGTTGGAAGAAATTGGTAATGACTTTTGTGAACGATCGTTATCGAAATGAGGAAGTCGATTATTAAAAAGAATTATCCTAATGAGTATGTTAATAAGCGGCAAAGTTGAGAAAAAAAAGACGGAGAATGACAGACATATATACAGACAGATAGAGAAAAAAAGAAGAAGATGAAGATAAAAAGGCATCATCTTCATTAAAGTTTTGTCCCTTCGAATTCTAAATAGTATTCCTGAATCTTCTCGAAAAAAAAATAGAAGAAGATAAAGAAGAAAAAAATTCTTCCGATCTGTTCGTTAGTTTCTCAACCTCTTTAAAAAAAAGTGAGAGAGACCGTTCTCCGAGATTTTGCTCTATTTCTTTTCCAGAAGAAATGAAAAGGTGCTGGAAGAATAAGAAAAAAAATAGAAAAGAAAAGAGAAAGTAATAAAAAAAAAAAAAAAAACAGAAAAAAAGTAAGAGAGAAAATTGAAGAAGTGGTCGATTTACGATCGACCAATTAGAGATTAGGTCGTTATAGAAATATCGGATTGGAATGAGGGTGGGATGAGGGAAGGCGTGGTAAAGAAGAGTAATAAATAAATTGGTGGCTGGGAGAGGGAGGACTGAATGGTGAGAGAAGATGAGGGGAACAACTGTGACTTATTTCGATTCGATCTATCGATCTTCTTCCTATCGAATCTTGTTGCAAACGTCCCACCAAGTAGTGATCGCTTTAATCGTAATTTGTTTGCAAATGCGATTCCAACTGAACCACCACCACCGGCTATGTATATATACGTGTGTATCTTCTGTTGGTGTATTTACATTGTATGTACACGCATATATATATAGAAGGAATACACGTGAATACACAATTTCAGGGAATACACGCAATAGGATCGATACGAGAATTCGTTGCAATTAGAAGCAATTGGATTGATCGATTTTTTTTTCTTTGAAAATGAGAGAGAGAGAGAGAGAGAGAGAGAGAGAGAGAAAGAAAATTACATTTTTTAAAAATACTTTCTTCTTTTCGTACTTTTTCTTTTTCTTTTTTTTTCGTTCTTTTCATCTTTTTTTTTTCTTTTTTTCTTTCTTTCTCTTTTGCCCTGTTTTATTTCGATATACTTGGTCGTAATTATATCGTACCCATGGACCACAGGAGTGTACGAAAGCAGGTCTATTAATTTACAAGTTTTACGTGGTAAAAAACAAGAATTAAGAAGAAAAAAAATACTTCTTGTTTTCTTTTTTTTCTTTTTTTTTGTTTAAATAAAGAAGAAGAATAAAAAAAAAATAAGAATCTCGTTAACGGGATTAACCTCGTTAGTTTTGGTTTCGAGCGTACGTGCCAAAAATGATGAACGAATGTTTGTGCGCGCGCGCGCGCGCTTATTTGTGTTCGTATATATTATGGTTGTTGTGTTATGTTGTAAAGAGTGTTTCTAAGGGAAAAGAAAAAAAAACACACACGATAGTTCCACCTATTTCTCACTTACGTTTCATTTTCTTTCGCACGAAAAAGTTTCAACCCTTTCTGTTTTTTTTTCCTCTTTTTTTTGTTTTGTTTTCATGAGCCTTATTAGTCGATAAAAAATATTTTTCAAAAGTTGTGTTTTACTGTCAAGTACTGTCGTAGAATTAAAACGAAATTTTTCTTATACTCGCTTTCGAATACGTTCGAACGTGTTAATATTACATTTTTCAACATTTTTCCGTCAAATGTTTCAAATATTATATAATTAATATTAATTGCATTTTTTTTGTATGAATTTTTATTTTTATTTTTATAAATCTCAACATAAATAATGAATTGACGATGATGACGACAATGATGATGCATTTAAAATATATATTAGAACTAGTTAATATATTTTTTTTATTAATATTTAATTAACATAATACTGTTATATTATATGTATATATATTATGTTTTATGTATATATATAATTATGTTATATATTAATTATATTAATATATAATTATATTAATTTTTAATATTATAATAAAATAATATATTAATATAAATATAATTACATAATAAGTACTATATAATTATTATTATATAATATTATAATATTAAAATTAATACAATTAAAATATTAATAATAAAAATTATTATAATAAAATTAAATAATATAATTAAAATTATAATATTATATTGTAATATATTATAATATAATTATATAATATATATAATATTATAATATAATAATATATATTATATATATTTTTATTTAAAATATATATTATTATTATATATATATTAGTATAAAATATTTATTTATTTATTTTACAAAATATTGAAGAAATATGTAAAAAAAAAAAAGAAATTAGAAAACGACAATTTTCTATGAAAAAAAAAAATAAAAATAAAACGTGTAGAAATTCGTTTCTGAATTTTTTTCATTAGCAAAACGGCTTAGAAAATGATTTCACATTAGAAGATCCTTTCGATCATGGGATTACAGAAATTGCTGGTACTCTTGGTAGATTTTCCATCGTTTTCCTTCCTTCGGCAGTCATGGATTTTTTTTTTCTTTTCCTTTTCTCTTTTTTCTTTTGCTAGGTCGTTCGCTTAAAGGACTGTCGTGTTGAAACTGAGCGTTTTGCCGGTTGAAGATGGATCGAATGCCTTGATGATCGTATCCTTCTCGTTTCGGTTTCTCTTCTTCTTCTTCTTCTTCTTCTTTATTTTTTTCTCCCTTTTTTCCTCATTCGAAGAACGATCAATAACGTTCTTCGTAATGATGGAAGACATATCATCCTAAATATATCTGTCCGTTGATTCTTTTCAAAGGAAATAGAAAGTAAAAAAATGAAAAAAAAATAAAAATAAAAAACAAATAGAATTAAATAGAATAAAATAGAAAAAAGAAAAAAAAAACAAATTACCTATATAACGGGTCAAGATTATACGTCACATACATTTTCCACATTTTAGCGTGTAGTTGTTAAAATATGATTTTTTTTTTTTAACCTACTTTTCGAGCACCCTCATAAGATTTGTAGAAAAGGTTAATAAAAACAAATCAAAAAAATATGTACTTACGTATTCGATGTTATTTCGTTAATATTTTTTCTTCTTCTATTTCTTCCTTTTCTTTTTATTTTAGTTTCTTTTCCCTTGTTATTTTTTTTTTTTTTTTTAATGTACATCGATTTTTCAGAAGATACAATAAAATATAAGAAGATAAAGATCGTTGAAAAATTGTCAACACTTCGAACGAAAAAAAAAAAAAGAAAAAACTTAAATTGTATCGAGATTATACACGTATTCTCAATATTTATTTTTTTTATATTTTTTTTTATACTAAACACACGTACTCGTACACGTATATGTATGCATGTATACATACGTGTGAATGTGTACATAGGACACTCGATAGTTGCACTTTCGCACTAATGTTGACATATTTTCGCGCTCTCATAGGATCGCAACGAAAAATGTTTTATTTTCTTTTTTTATCTATTTTTTTTTATCTCTTTTTTTTTTAACCGTACCGAGAGGTTATCATTTCCCCTCGGTGATGCCATTAGTCTCGACCGCGTAACAAGGAAATAGCGTGGGTTTTTCTGACAAGCGTTAAATTACAACCTTTTCGAACTACTGATGGGAAGGATGGGTGCAAAAGGGAGGAGGAAGAAGAGAAGGGTAGGGGTAGGGGTAGGGGTTTGTTGCCGGACGAACGAACTCATTCTCGTTTGCGATTTATAACGGGGAGTGGACACTGTCAAAAAAAATTCTACCATTGAAAATGTGTGAATATTTTTTGAAACGTTCAATTATTATTACCAAATCATAACATTCGCATATGTTATTTTTTTTTTATATTTTGAATGAACAAACAAATAAAAAAAAAGAATATATTTATATATATAGAAGAACCAACAAGCAAGCCCTCGATAAACTGTCGAAAAACGATTCGATCTGTCGAATGTGTTGAACATTTTCGTGTTAAAATAAAAAGCATAGTTCGGTACAAATTGTTCGTTTAGGAATGAAGACGAAAAATATGAAAAGCTCCAAAAGGAAAAACGTTTTACGATCGATGGGAGGAAATTGCTAGTCATCGTGTAGTTTTTTCTTTTTTTTAAAAGAAAATAAAGTCAATCGACGGCCCTTCAACAATAATGGATTTTCAATCGGAACTAAAATCCTCGAAATGTTTAACATTTCATTTTAGAAGATAACGTTGATTGGTTAAATCGGTTTGCTATAAGAAAAAAAAGATTACATTAGGTTTTTAACAATTATGGATTTTCCATCTGATATAATATCTTTGAAATGTTTAACAATTCATTTTAAAAGTTAATGTCAGTAGGTCAAAATCGTTTTGTTCAAAGAAGAAGAAGATAACATTAGGTCTTTAACAATTATGGATTTTCAATCTAATATAAAATTTTTGAAATGTTTAACATTTCATTTTAGAAGATAACGTTGGTTGTTTAAATTGATTTTCTCAAAGAAAAAGAAAAAGAAGAAAACATTAGGTCTTTGACAATAAAGGATTATTAATCTAAAATAAAATTTTAATAACGTTTAACATTTTATTTCAAAATATAAATATATAATATAATTTAAATATAATAATATAATATAAATTAATATATAATATAATTTAAATATAATAATATAATTGATGACTTAAATCGGTTTGTTGAAAAAAAAAGAAAAAGAAGATAGCATTGGTAAAAGTTAGTTCTTCTTTTTTATCGATTGATTGATCGATTATAGGATAGGTGCAGAGATTTGCACATACCTTGATACCTAGATACCTGGCTAACTCGAATCAATATGGGATGCATAATGAAGTCTATCTAATGTGAACGAATATTGACCATAGTTCGTTCGACGAATAATACTCGAATGATTAGATTCTCATGCATGTACGTTGTTCGATCCTTCGAACTTCCGGGCAGTTGATTTCCCGTGTCGCGGAATATTCGATCGATGTTCCGGAACGTAGACACAATTTCGAGTGTTCCTACCGAATGAATTCAAGCGTGCGTTTGGTTGCTTCGTTTCTACGTTAGTTAGTTCGTTCGTTCGTTCGTTCGTTCGTTCGTTTAATTGCTCAAATTAACCATTAAGATGAAGAATATGAAAAATAAAGTCACATTAGATATAGATGAAAAAATACACATTTTATTTCCGAGATCAACAAAAAAAAACTAAATATTTATTTAATTAGAATGAAAGAAATTGATAGAAAGATAAACTAATTAATACTAATTAATTAAATGCTTATACTTAACTTACTACTATTTACTATCTACTCTTTTTTTCTCTTCCGTTTTGCCTTCTTGCTTTTTTTAAAAAGTGTAGAAAAATGCTCACGCATGAAAAAAGAAAAAAGAAATTTATCTTCTTCGTTAGACTCGATAATGGTACTGACTCTACTCTACTCTACTTAAATATATACTTTACTACTTTTATCTCTAGCAATTCTACCTTTTAAGAGAAATATTTAAACTGGAAAAAGCATTCGTTGTATTTTAATAAAAAATAAAAAAAAATAAAGTAACGATAGAGATAAGAAAATAAAAAAAAATACAAGTTCAAAAAATTTCTTATAAGTCAGGGTTTGATAATTTTTTTTATTTTTTTCTGATAAGTTACTTAAACAAAAGTTAGAAATAAACCTATTCCAGAGATATTTCAATGGAGAGATATAAATGATTAAAATATTAATGATCTATTAAAGAAATAGTCAATCAATTAGGTGATAAAAGAATGGAATAAGTTAAAAACAAATTAGAAATAATTCGATAGAAAATTCCTGCAACTTGATAAATTAGATTTGAATAATCTAAAAATAAATTAGATGAGAACGAAATAAATTCGAGAGAGAAAAGAGGAACAAAAGTAATGCAAACGAAATAATTATTAAATTAAATTTGAGTAACTAATTATAACAATAATAATAAAATATTATCGATTCAAACAGGAAGAGAAAGACAAAGATAAAGAAAGAGAAAAAGAAAGAGAAAGATTAAGGTGTAGTCAAGAAAGCAGGTTAATATCGAAAGATAATGATCAATCACCTAGGATAATTGATACAGAAGCATAGGTTAAATCGATCTCGGTAGGGATTATCGGTCCTTTAATCGGCATAGCTGCTGCAGTGCGATTTAGTATAGCGGCTTGCACCGTACACCAGAGTGGGAACTTAATTACCAGATACGGATGCCAAATCCTAGTCGAACGGTTCGTAACGCGGAGAATAGTAAGCGTACATAATATATATATATATATATATATATATATATATATATATATATATATATATATATATATATATTCACTCCTGAATTTCTCCTATATATATTATTTTTATATATACATAGTAGGATGCTCCGACCCCGCGTTGCTGTGGCTTTGTTATAAAATGTTGATTTAGTATAATTCTAAACTATTTAGTACATAATAACAACAATACCAAACTATTGATTGGTAATATAATTGGGCCGCCTATTTTGAAAGTGGCCTATCTCCATTTTCCAAAAAAATCGAGTTACCGACCATTTTTACATGATCTTTTCATTCTCAAACAATTTGTTACAAATAAATTTAAAATCATGAAGATATTGTAACAAAAAAATTTGTCGATCAATAGTATGATGAAAAGTTTATTTTGAAAGTGACTTATCTCTATTCGTCATTTATTATTTTCCGGTTGCAGCTGGTTATTGTACAACTTTATGTTATGTATCAATAAAGCATTTGAGGTTGCTTATATTCCGAGTAAATATGATAATACTTTATTGTCAATTAAATGAAACAAAGAGATTTTGTAGTAACAAAATTATTAGAATACGAAATTTTGAAAGAGTAAAGAATTCTGATGAGGAATCAATAAACTGGTTAAAAATATGTTGTGGATGCTTTTTGTCAGAAATAAACCGTATAAAATTTTCTATAAGACATCAATGAATGAGAATGAAAATTTAAAAGTCTTGAATTTATTACCACGTCGGAGTAGACCAAAAAAGTTCGAAAATATTGTATTAACATTACTATATAAAATATCAGACAAATTACAACAACAAAATTCAAGGACATAATTGACCTATTACGATATATATCACCGGAACATCATGATTTCTTCAAATCCCTTTCACACACACAAAATGTAGATGAGTAGTAAATTGTTTTGTAGGTTATATTTGTAATTTTGTACGTTATATAGTTAAAAAATGTTTTGAATCGCATAAATTATGTTCCTGAAGTGTTTTAAAGATATGTAAAATAAATTGAGTATTGTTTTTTTTTCAATTTGAAGTATCTCAAATTATGTTGAATGGAGTTAGGAGACCCTTCGAAATTTATACAAAATTAAATTGTTGATTTTGTCAATGGCCTAACTCCATTCGTGGTTAGAAAACTCATATTATTTACTTAATAATTGCCACTATTTTAATAGGAAATATAAATTTAAAGTTTTTAGATACATTTAAGCCGTATAATTCGTTAGTATCTTGTACGTATATTTTTCATTGCATTAAAACGCAAATCCCTCAATATCTTGTTTCGAACATAAATGGAGGTAGGCCACTTTCAAAATAGGCAGATCAATTAAGAAATAATACCATAATAATACTCAAAAAAATATAAAATGTAAGGCTAGTAATGTCATTTGTAAATCTGAAATAAAAGTAAGGGGAGGAGACGTGAATATATTGAATAATTTGAATTAGGGATCCTGTAGGAGGGATGCGCCATTCATATTCAGCTCATGTGTCGTTGGCTGAAAATTTTGGGGGACCGCTTGAATTTATAATAATTTTTTCGTGTAACCTATTCTATTTTAATATAAATTTTTAATTATCATTAAATATAGTTCATTTTTTTTCTGTATTTGATGCAATTCATTATTTCATAATTATTTCAATGTTTGAATCATTCGCGCACAAAATCGAGTTCCGGTCCCCCAACAATGTACATGGCGCATCCCTCCTATGGGATCCCTAATTTGAATTGTAATACAGCGCCATCTATTGAAAACTTACATTATCTAGAGATCTATATAACCTTTAAATAATAAATACTTAAATTTGCAACAAAAAATAAAAAATAAAAAAATGTAAAATGTTTTATTTAATTTAAAAAAAATTTAATCAAAATTAAGATCGGTTTAGTAGTATCGAAGTTCATTGGAAACCAGCAATGTGATACTGAATTTTTATATATAAAGATACATATATATATATATTAAGTAATATAAATTAAAAGCTAAATTATTATATAATTAAACATTAAAAATTTTCTGTTTTATTAATTATTTAATAAAATTTTATATAATATTGAATTAATTAATAATAAAATAGGCAAAACTTCATTTACCTAAATATCATATGTTTATTTGTCTTATTGCATTCTAAGATTTGCTCCTTGTATAATCATTATCTTATATATTGTCATTAACTTACACCGTGCTACTAGTTTCTACAGAATTTAGAGACAAGCTAAGTTTATATATCATTCTTACATAATACACAGTGGTATGCTTTTTCTAATTCTTTTGATTATGCTTCCTTCTTTCTTGTTTTTTATCCTTTTGCACTAAAAGGAAAAAAGGAACAATAATTCTTCTGGTTTAGTATAAAAGTAACATAGAAAAGGTGCCTATAGAAAAAATATAAAAAAGGGCACGATTGAGAGATACTTCTGTTGAAGTATGATGTTCTAAGAAAAACACTATATAAGAACTCTTCCAATAAAATCTTTGATAAATTCGTTCGGATAAAATGACGGAATTAGTTAAGTGCTTTTTGCCGTTGGAGAAATTATTCACAGGATTATTATTATTGATTTTCTTTTCTATTTACTTTCCTTATTGATATATCATTATTTTTTTTGTATTTTATTGTTTATGTTTATTCGATGTAAATAATTACGATAATAATAATTTATATTTTTTTCCTTTTTTCTTCTCTCTTTTGTATAAATGAGAATTATCGTTTTATTATAATAAAAAGTTCGATATTTTATAAATAGGAATTTAATGATGTTATTACTCTATTGTATAGAGTTGAAAGATTTGCATTAAATTGATTATCGAATTGGTCAATGAATTTGATATTTCTTGAAAGTAAATAAAAAATAACAAATAAAATATAATAAGTAAATGTAATTATAAATTAATAGCTAAAAATACAAATATTATATAATAAAATATAGTATAATATAATAAAAATAAATATAATATAATAAATAAATATAAATATAATAAAATATAATAAATAAAAAGAAGAAAAATAATAATATTCAAAAAAGTAATTGTAAATTATTTTGATGTCTGTCTACCAGTTACGTTTATCTCTTCTACACATTTACCTTAGAATATTTTATTTCATTTCACATTATTATTATTTTTTTCTGACATTATTGGGTCAAAGAGAGAAAGAAAGAGAGAGAGAGAGAGAGAGAGAGAGAGAGAAATGGAAGTAAATAGGAGGAATGGAAATAAATAGTCTTTCTTTATCTTTATCTTGTTTCCAGTAGATGCAACCCAACTTCGCTAACTGTTTATGTTACTTCTGTTCGATATAATTCGAATTAGTCCGAGAGATTCTAAAGTCCTCTTAGGTACAATCTAATCTGGCCTTTACAAATTCTATCTTTCGATTACTATACGCTTGACCTACAATCCTTCCATTTTTTCTTGTACACAACTTCTTGAAAACAATAAAAATAATATAATAAAATAAAATTTAATTAATCATAGTTGAAAAATATTTAAAAAAACATTTTTCAACTATGTTTAATTTTGTCGATAAACGTGATAAGGTTATTCATTGTTAAAGAACATTTTGTGTGTATTAATTTTTATATTGCAAAATTACTTTTTCAATCTGGTAATGCCAATCTTAGTTTTTAAATGCAAACTCACACACATACAAACACGTGCATGTTTATTCTTACGATTTTTTCGATATACTTTAATACGAATTTATTTTCAATATATTTAACCAATAAAAGAACAATTCCATAGAATGCATCGTTTAATTTTGCACGACTGAACAATGGTTTTGTAAATCGAAAATAATAGAGGGGAAAACGATTTGGTAAACCTTTCCGAGTCGATGCATTTTCCTAGCTCGTCATAGTATCGAATTTAACGGGTTCTAACAACTAACACATCTACTATTAGAGAACTATTACACAACACTGGACACGCGAAACTTTTGCGATGTGTTAACACAACCACCCTTCATTTAGTTTTCTTCTTTCTTTCTATTTTTTTCCTTTAGTATATACTAAAGTGATACCTTTATTTTTATGAGGGGTTAAAGTAAACCTTTGTTTATTTATTTATGTTTTTATTACTCGTTTCTTTTTCTTCATAAAACAGGTGGCGTATCTTATTAGGGTGAATTCATTTATTTATTTATTTATTTGTTTATTAGTTTTTATTATTCTTGTCTTCTTCTTTTTCTTCTTCTTCTTCTTCATAAAGAAAGGGTTAATCCTTAGAGTGCTATGGACGCATATATGCGTTTAGTAAAAATTACTAAGCTTATCGTTCGAAGCATATACGTGTTTGTTAATATTAATGTAAAATAATTTAATATTTATAATAAATAATTAAATTATCTTCAGAAACAGAATCTTCAATTATTAAATATAATTTATTATTAAAATCTGGTTAATAATAAATTATTCTGTTTCTATAAAACATTTTAGTTAAAAGTATTCAGCACTTAAAGGGTTAATCCACAAACCTTTCCAATTATTTGTTAATTTAATTTTTTTTATTTTATATTATTCTTGGGTTTTTGTTCTTTTTCTTTTTCTTCTTCTACGTAAAGAAAGGGTTAATCACAAACCCCTTCATTTATTTATCCATTTACTTATTTATTATTATTACTATTGTTATTATTATTGTTATTAAACTTCCATTTATTGGTTAATTCTTTTTATTTCATATATTATTATTCTTTTTTCTTACTTTTCTCCTTTTTTGTTTTATTTTTTTAATTTCAGGAACGGATTTAACGCGAAATACTATTTTTGTATTTTTATTAATTTCTTTCTTTATTTTTTATTATCGTTCTTGCTTATATTTTCCCTTTATCCATTCTCCTAATTCTTCTTTTTCGTTTTAATTCTATTTATTTTTATTTTCACTCCATTTTCTATTTTTGTTGTTCTTCTTTTTAACTCGTATTTACGTAAACGCGTACGTAACTTAGGTTGAAGAGGAAAAACGTCTTTAAGCTCGCGATCTCGGTCACTTGTTAAACTTTTCATTCGTTCCCATTTTCGAAGAGCTTAGTACGTTCGTCCTTAATAGACGTACGAACCTCAGCGGTCTTGAAAAGGGTCCAATGAGAAGACCTTACGAGAGAGAGAAGATGTTCCACTCCTTAGAATTTCAACATTGTCTCTTATTTCTCCTCACCATAATCTTTTCATTCGATCTACTACCGATTTAATCTTACTTTTTCTTCCATTTCTTCTTCTTCTTCTCCTTCTTTTAATCTTATTAATTATTTAAGATTAGTATTTAAATTCGCAATTATCGAATTAAGGAGTTTCATTAGATTTTCACGTTATTTATTCTTCTTCCTATTTTACAATATAACAAAATTTTGTTCATCTAGTGTTTCTTAATGATTGTAATGAAAAATATTACTGATGTATGTACCCATAATAATGAAAATGGTCTAAGGTAAGTCAAGATTAAAAAACAAAATGAGTTTATCAGTTATTTCACACCACATTATTTGAAATGAAATAAATCCAATGTAAATTTTTACGATATTGTCAAAAATGAATCGTTAACCCTTGGGGAACACATTTATTTGAAAATTACTTTGAAATATTATAATATATATAACTTAAATTAATATTAAATATAATATCAAATATTATAATAATTATTTATAATAATATAAAAATTACGCATTACTTTGAAATAAGCCAGAATGAACTAGTTAAATCTCTTTGCCCAAACAAATGCATGACTTATTGATACGTCAAATGTAGCCAAAGGGTTAAATAATGTTTGTTATTTCAGTACTATATATAATTTAGTGTTCATATGTAATTTTTTAAATATCTCGAAACAAGAGAAACATAACTTACAATTAGACCACTTTCAGAATTATGGGTACATATGTTTGAAAATTGATTATCATTTTTATTTTTTTTGTTCTTGTTTATTCCTGTTTATTCGTTCGTTTATTTATTTATTTATTCGTTGGTTTGTTGATGAAAAACTCATTGTCATTGGTATTAATTAAACAATAATAGGATTTTTGTACTTTTTGTAATGAACGAGCGTTGTTAACAAAACAAAAACAAAAAATACGATTACTTTTATTCGCCAACGTTTTACGTTTTACTTTTTGTGTTTTTGCGAAAAGAGAAAAGGGGGAGAAAAAAAGGGAAGAAAAATAAAAAGTAACAATCATACTCAAAGGAGGTATTTATTTAATAAAGAAAAATATTTTGCAATGCATCGCGACAATGCATTGCAATATTTACCATTTGTATTTGACATAAAACAAACAAACGCTCGTACTTATTCGTTTCTTTCTTTTTTACTTGGTTTACTTTGATAAGAAAATAAACAAAAAAAGAAGAAGAAAAAAGCTAAAATAAAAAATACACAAAAGTTAATAAGCAAGCATGACTACTAGGTAGGTAAGTAAACCTTAAACCCATCGATCCGATAATAAAAATGTAATTGAAGACGCGAGATAGATTATTTAACTTGTAGAAGAAAATTCGTCCTTTTTTAAGAATTCAAAGCTCACGAGAAAAAGAAAAGGAAGAAGAAAAAGTAAAAAGTAAAAAAAAAAAAAAAGAAAAAAAGAAAAAAAAAAGGAAAAAAAAAGGGTGCAATGCAAGCTGTGTCGGATTCCTATCTACCTTCGATTTCTTTCTAGTCTTGATCAATTCTTTATGAGAAATGGAATATCGATTGACTGCATTCACAATCGATTTATATCCACACACACACATACACACTTATATATATATATATATATATATATACACGTATATACCAAGCAGATAAGAGTAAAGGAAGGAAAAATATTGATAGAATAGATTTTCGCGAACAGCTCGTTACGTTTGTAGAACATTATATTCCGCTCCAATAACGTTGAGATATCTACTAAAGATACCTACTTTATAAAAGAAGATAACTAACAACTATATAAACTGTTATTATTATTATTATTATTATTATTATTATTATTATTATTATTATTATTATTATTATTATTATTGTTATTATTATTTTGTTATCCTTATTTTGTGTGAGATTTTGTTTTCTCTCTTTCTCCTCTCATATTAATCTCTCCCCCTTTTTTTCTCTTAATTCCATTTACTTTCTTCTAAGATTTAGTTTATTTTTTTTCTAGTTTTTATTATTATTATTGGTTAAATTTATTAATGTTATATATGGACCGTTTATTTTGAAAGTGGTGTAAGTCCAGTTTAAAAAAAAAGAGATATCACGTAATAAATGCTTAATTTAATGTAAACTTTTTATGGATAACTAGTTAATATTTAATTTCTCAAAAAGTGCTCATGTTTTGTACAATTTAAAATTGGTCGGTAAAAGAAATTGAGTAATCATTGATATGAAAACCTTTAATTTTCTCGAAACAAAAGAAACAGGACTTACACAACTTTCAAAATAAACGGTCCATATAATTTATTATATATTTATAATATTATATTATATGTTATTAAATTTATATTATATAAATTAATATATTATATAATAATATAAATTTATTAATAATATTATTATTAATAATACTGTAGGGAAATCAATCGTTTTGTATCCGGCTAAGGATATCTAATCTCCCCGTGTTGCCGGTACCATTTAAGATATAGAAAATATTCTTTATTTCGACAAGTATAATCAGTATACAATTGCAATTCACAATCTCCCACACTCACTCTGACTTCGCAAAACGCACGAAACCCGCGAATATCCGCAATCTTACCGCAACTCGCTACTCATTCGCTATTCACTCGCTAATCATTCTCTTATCACTCATATCGTATCGCTTTTGTCACTCGCTCTCGCCGCTCGGTTCTCTCCACGATCCTCCACGCTCGGACACACGTGACTGTCCTCTCCTTATGGGTTTCTTCCCCCACATTGCATCCCTGAGGGACAAGCCATCTTCCGAACCGTTCTCGAATTTTCCCAACGTTCAGCTCGGTCTAATAAACAAGTCACCAATATCGCTCGAGAACCTTCTAGACTTACACACAGACTTACACACACAACTTACTCAACTTACAAAGAACAGACCACGCATCGTCTTTCTTTATTTCGACCATCGGGTCCTTTTCTCTTTAGCCTTTCCTCGCCTACCTACTTATCTATGTTTATTCTTCGATACTTAAAACTCCCCTACAATACTAAATTATTAATATAAATTATATTAATAATAATATTAAAAATAATTAAAATATATAAATATAAAAAATAGTTAGATAATATATATAATATAAAAAATAATTATATTAGGAGTACAAATAAGTTTCCGCCGTTTTTTGTCAAAAAAAAAAATAATATTTATTGTGAAAGAACGGTAGTTTAAATTTAATCGAAGTATTGTCCATCACTAGCAACTACTTTTTCCCATCTTTCAGGCAGCGTTCGGATTCCATGTCTAAAGAACTCCTTATCTTTTGAGGCTATCCACGAATCAACCCAGTTTTTGATATCTTCATATGATGTGAACCGCTGCTCCGACAGAGCATGTGCCATTGACCAGAACAGATGATAGTCGGACGGAGCAATGTCTGGTGAATACGGCGGGTGGGGTAGTACTTCCCAATCAAATGTTTTTAAATAGTTTTTCACCGGAACCGCTACATGCGGACGAGAATTATCATGTAAAAGAATAATTTTGTCGTGTCTGGAGTAGTATTGAGGGCGTTTTTCCTTCAGAGCTCGGGTCAATCTCATCAATTGTGTTCGGTAGAGAGTTCCAGTGATTGTTTCGCTTGGATTAAGCAACTCGTAATACACCACACCAAATACACAGCATGAGTTTTTTTCCATGAATATTCGGTTTTGCTGTGGATGTTGACACGTGGCCAGGTAGTCACCATGATTTTCTTCTTTTTGGATTATCATAATGGATCCACTTTTCATCACCAGTGACGATTCGATGTAAAAAACCTTGTTTTTTTTGTACCTAGCTTGCATCATTTCACTCATGCATAATCGGCGTTCAACATCTCTTGGCTTTAATTCATATGGAACCCAATTACCTTGTTTATGAATCATTCCTAACGATTTTAAACGATGTGAGACTGCTTGCTGAGTGAATTCTAAAGTAAGTGCAAATTCCTTTTGTGTTTGAGACGAATCTTCCTCCAATAATTCCTCCAATTCTGCCTCCTCGTAAATTTTTGGTCTTCCACTATGATCTTTGTCTTTTACGTCAAAATAATCGTTTTTAAATTTTTGACATGTTCTCTCATTCAAGGCAGCCTCATTTTATGCTTCTACGAGCAATCGATGCGTCTCAGCTGCAGATTTTTTTAAATTAAAGAAGTAAATTAAAAGTTCCCGATAATGACGTTTATTTGGCTCAAATTTAGACATTTTTGGATAAAAAAAAATATATGATGCTAATACCAAGTTAATAATATGATAGGGTTATGTTGCTCTTGAATAAGCAACCTAATTTACAAGCCGGTTATCATCTGCGAATTCTAACGTAAGCCTCGTGTCATGCCATCTCTCTCAAAACGCCGGAAACTTATTTGTACTCCTAATATATATATACAAATAATATTAATAATAATTAAAAATAATATAATTATTATTAATTTTATTAATAATATTAATAATATATTTGTAATATTATTAATCATATAATTATTGTAATTTTTTTTCTCTTCAAATACATAATTAAATCACATGTGAAATTGTACGAAATAATTTTTATAAGATAATTTTAAATCATTAAAGGGACAAGATTCACAACTGTTTAAAAAACATTTGAAAAAAAAATTAAAAGAATAATTTTGTCGATAATTTAGATTATCATTTTTGAAGATATAAAAAAAATGTTTATATCAAGTTTTAAATGATGATCAATAAATATTTCTGTAATTATTTAAATTGATATTTCGCAAAGTAATCTATAAAGTATAAATTTATATTACAATATTAATTAAACATATCATTTATAAATAAAGATAGCTCTCAATTATAATTTTACAATTATATGTATATATAATCATAATAATACGTATGAATATAATACCGACATTCAAATATAATTAAATTATTTAATTAAAATATCTCAAAATATGAAAACTATATAACACAAGAAACTTAAAGTCAATCTAAGTAATTGTCGTTAGAAAAAATTTTTGTAAATGAAAAAAAAATTTCATATTTTTATTTTCTTTATCGTTACCACTTCTTTCTATCTCTATTTCTCTTTCTTCTTTTTGCAGTTACAAAATTAATTATTATGTTATATGAAATATAAAAAAAAAAATTCATTTATCTTATCCCTTGAAAGCAGTAAAAAGGGAAAATTAATAAAGAATCGCTAACGAATTTCTCTTGTCGGACGATATTACGAACATTTATTTTTTTCAATTTTTTTTCTTTCCCACTCTTTCTTTCTCTATTTATTTATTTTTTGTTTGTAAATATATATTTAATTAATAATTACACGAATAAGATTATGAAATTATTTATCTTTTCGTAGGAAAATACGAGGTAAACAAATATCTTATATAAACTCGATAATAAGGTAAAATAAATGTGATAGTATTTGTAAAAGAATAAATACAGTATAGAAGAAAGAGAGACAATGAGAGTGAGACAAAGAGAGAGAAGAGAGAGAGTAAGAGAAAGTATATGAATAATAAGTTTGTTCATACTACAAGAGAGTGGCGTTATTAAAACTTTCACGACGAGTTTATTTTTCTCTGACATTGTCATGAATATTTATTTTTCTATAACTCGTTTTCACAGAAGAATAGACGATATATGTATATAGTGGAGCGTGTCATTGACACACATTTTCTTTTCAAACTTTGCTTATTTTAATTTATTTCTTTTATTATAATTTGCTCTCATTTAATTCGTTAATCTAACTCGTCTATCGAACTTTCGATACAATTTGTTTTCTTTTTTTTTTTTTTTTTTTTATATTTTAATTCTTTTACATCTTCTTTACTGTAACGAGTATAAACAATTGAAGAAATAAATAAACATAAATACAAATCATCAAAGAATAAAAGAGAATTTGGGATACGAAATTATTTTATGTAATAGAAGGTACTTTCTTTCTTTTTTTTTTTTTTTTTTGAATTGTATTCTCGTAGATACTTTTTACTTTTAAATTCGCGCGTTTCTTATTTTCCGCAAAAGAAGAAGAAGAAGAAAAATGGAAGAAACCCTTTGGCTGCTTTGAAAAAGAAAAAAGACGTAATGTGTTGTTCGTACTTTTCACTTTACATCCAATTCCTTATTCGTTTTTTTTGTTTTCTTCTTCTTCTTCTTCTTCTTCTTTCGGAAAACCGTAAGGTTAGAGATATCGAAAGATATAAAAGAAAAGAAAAAACGAAAATAAGTAAAATATAATCTACAAAAAACGTTACAAACATTCATTTAGCATAATCATTCTATCGTACAAAATATCATGTGTGCAGATCACACGTGTTAAAAGTGAAACCTTCTTAAAACTTTCGCTTCGAGAGAATAATTCGAATGCAGAGTATCAGGAGTAAGATAATTTTAGGGTTTATTTATTATAAAAAAACAGCTTTGCTTGTGAGAAACGTGGATAGTCTAGTGGCCAGTCGAAGAACTAACTTACATTTTTAAATGTGTGGGATTAAGTTAATATGAGTCTACGCTTCGTAGTATGCAATCGTACACAACACACACATATACAACACTTAGTAGCCAGGAGTGGGTACTGCGAAGCACTGCGTAAAGAGGAGACCGAGATAATAAGAAACAAATGCATACTGTCTTCTATCTCATTCTCTCTTAGGCTAAATCCTATAGATGTGCATATGTTTGTCTCGTTTTCTATTTTTACTACCGCAGCCGTTTCATCGTTTCGTTACCGTTACTATGGATTTTCGTTCGCTTTTTTCAAATCACTCCTATTTTAAAGAAGTTTTCACTTCAATAAATCTAAATATAGAAAAAGGGTGGGAGAAACGTTCGAAGAAAATTAGGAACCCTTATCTCGAATTAATAAACGCATAAAAAAATAATTGTATATTTTCATATAAAATTTTTAGTTCAACTGCACGCTCGTATACTAAAATAAACCCGAATGAGAATTAAATATTAAAAAATAAATTCGTTAATTAATCGAATTGAAAATTTTTTTAATTTGAGAAATTTTTGAATTTTTTCGATTGATTGATTTTTCATTTCCTTGTAATTATCGATATTTGTAAAAAAAAAAGAAAGAAAAAAAGAAATTAAAAAAGAAGAAAAACCATAGTAAGGATCTTTTTAATTTTCTAATTTTTTTTTCCAAACTCTCAGATATTAACTCGCAATTTGTCTCATGAGACATTTGGCGAGTTGTTATATGAAAAAAAAGTTTGAAGAAAAAAATAAGATTCAAATTTCCATTCTATTATCGCGTTAATAGATCGGTCCAGTTAACACACACATATATGTATATATTATACATATTATATACACATATATTTATATATTAGAACTACCGGAAAATTCTGTCTGTTTTTAGAATAAAATTTTCATAATTTAAATGAGCTTTATTGAATAATATAATTACCATAATTATTTTTGACTTCTTGCCAACGTGATGACAATTTTTATATCCCATTTAAAAAATATATCTTATCCCTAAATGCAAAAAATTGAACCAGTGTTTGTTTGAACGGACAAAATTTTCCGGTAGACTTAATATACTATAATACATACCGGAAATCATTTTCACTAGATCTTACAAGTTTATTTGAATTTCAGTACAACGGATGGTTTGTGTATGTTTCTGTGTGTGTATGTGTACCAAGGCAACTTATAAGAGGAGAAGGAAGCAATACGATAGTAGTCGTGGAACTTAAGCAAGACCTCTGGGAATACATGGATTAAGAATTCGGACCCAGCTCGAATTCCTCAAAGGAAAGAGGACCTCCGGTCCTGGAAGGGTCCTGGTAGTGGTGGTGGTGGTGGTGTTAGTAATACTAGTGACATTAGTAGTAGTATTAGTATTAGTAGTAGTATTAGTATTGGAAGGACTACGAGACGAAATAGAAGGAGAACGAAATCAACATCGATAGTAGTAAAAGGAAGAAGGGGAAAAGGAAGGGAAGGGAATTTTCGTCAAAGAGGGAAAAGGATGGTCTAAGGTTGATTCGCTCGAAGGCTGCCAACATTGGTAAGGAACTCTTCCTCGTGAGTGTTCCGTTTCTCTTATTAAGAAATGGCAATGGTAAGGATGAACTTGTAACGGGAAGACACAAGCCAACATACTACACAACCATGACGAAACCCTTTAAGAGAAACGCGTTATTAACGCCCTGGGGTTAAACAACGACCTTAATCGAATTTATCTCTCTCTCTCTCTCTCTCTCTCTCTCTCTCTCTCTTTCTCTCTTACTCTATCACTTGTCTTCTATTCATTCACTTATATGTTGTGTAATATTTGACAATATTAGTGAGACTGGATATTCCATAGCATTCGATTTGATTACTACGTTGATTTGAAATACTCAAATTGAAAGAAAGAGAGAAATAACGATCGATAGTGATAGATAAAGAGAAAGAAAGAAAGGAAGAGAGAAATTAGACGTGTTTCGATTTACAAAGCTGTGGGTGGTAGTAAAAAACTATAAAATGTTACAACAGTAACAGCAACAATACTAACAACAACAACAACAACAACAACAAAACGGTGGCTTCCAAGGAAACGCCTAGTCGTATCGCAAAGTAAAATGTTCTTCCGTTTCCGCGATTGGCTCACTAATAATACTCATGCAACACGGTTTACAGCCTTGTTCTGGAATATTTCCCTTCTTCGACAAACGGCTGGTTGCCTTTTGTGTAGCACCGTGAGAACTACTTTGCCAAGTCGAAACAGAATAGCCTTCGAGCGGGGCGAATTTCGAGTGAACTGTAATATCTATTCTGTTTGAAGTAAGACAGTAAAGAAAAGAGAGAGAGAGAGAGAGTAAGAGTGAGAGAGTGAGTGACACATAACACACACAAATATATATGTGTGTTATATTTACATATAAACGTACGTGTAATCACATACGTTCTTACTTACTTACTTACTTATTTACTTATTTACTTATTTACTTACTTACTCGATCTTACGTATTTACGTGTTATATCAGTGAACACGAGTTACACAGGGTGATAGAGGACAAAAAGGGAAATAAAATTTCTTTTAGAAGCTTCTCTCTTCCTCTCAATATTATAACATAAAACATTATATAAGTGATTAAAACGTGTTTGTGCTTAACCTGACATAAAACAAAAATCCACGTGTATAATATTTCATTGAAGGAATATAATTGTTCTATAATCTAACTATAACTATATCTAACTACTATCTATTATATCTGGGGCTTTCTCGATCATTGGTAGCCAGCCGAATTCTCTAAACTCGGGGATGGAAGTCGGAGTATGTCTCACCTAATTCCATCGTCAAAGTCAACTAGAAACGTTTCGCGTGTTCGGAAGACGACGACTACGACGACAACGACAACGACAACGTTGATAACTCGCGTTCTTGACGTTACAACCGATGACGATAATAATGTAAGATACGAATCGGTATTGACAAGTTTTATTCTATATAACTGAAGGAAAATTCTTTCTCAAGGAAGAAATAAGAGAAGAGAAGAGTAGAGAACGGAAGAAGAAGAAGGGAAGAAGGGCTTTTGGCGAGGAGAAAAATACGAAACGTTGAAGTATATACTGTTAAGGGGCCAGGAAATATATAGTATATATATATATACTATCCAAGTCTGGAAGGTTTTATCGTCGCGTACGTCTTTTCGTGTTCATTCGACGAAGAAGGAAAACTGACCTATTCGCCCAAGAATCCTCATCGAAAGTATTATATCATTGAGAGAAGAAGATAAGATACCGAAAGAAGAGAAGAAAGGAAAGGGAAGAAAAGAAAGGAAGGAAGGGATTATAATTGAAACGAAAAATATAGATCATATTTTGTTCCTTCCATTTTTCTTTTTTTACTTTAACGAACAACGATATCACATACTAGCTTACTATCTGCGAATTGCATTTGGTGCTTGACAAAAAGGGAGATAAAGAAAAAGATTTTAAATAAAAATAAAAAGAAAAAAGAATTACAAACATAAATAGAAAAAAACAGAGAAATAGAAAGAAAGAGAAAGATAGATAGAAAAGGTGACACCCAAGCGTATCATAAACGTTTCGTATTTCAAAAATAATACTTACGTGTACGTAGTAGTAACAGTAGTAGTAGTAATAGTAGCACCTGTTATTGTTGTGTTGTTGTTGTTGGTTGGTTGGTTGGTTGTTTGTTACCACGTTCTGAGAACAGAACCTTCGGGATATTAAAGTATATTACGTTTGTGAATGTGCGCAAGTGAGTTGGTGGTGTGGTTGTGGTTGTTATTGTGGTGATAGTGTAAGTGTTGGTAGTGGTGGTGGTGGTGGTGGTTCGTGCAGAAGGAGAAAAAGACGAGCTTGAAAAACATGGTACACGAAGGCACCGGTTTATGGCATGCTGCTGGATTCAATGTGTCGAGGTGGCTGATGGTTATAATACATGGCTATCGGGTTACCAGTCTCATCCTGTCTATCCTACTTAACGTGTTGGTACCTACTGGTGAGTATCATTCACTCGTTAGTACCTTTTCGTTTCATTTGCTTCATCCGTTTTCATTCGTTTACTCCTTCGTTCGTTCATTTTGTTTTTGATTTTATTTTTGTTTTTTTTTTGGACTTTTATTCTTTTTATTTCGTTTCGTTTCGTTCAGTTTACGATTAATCACTTTTCCCTTTTTTCCAAGTCTCTTCTCTTTTCATTCAACCGGTGATGATGGTGGTGTTTCACCCTAGTGTAAATCTAAATATATCCCAGTGTGTTTTTTTCAATGTTAACGTTGACATTCATATTTTCTACCTTCTACTTTCTTTTTAAACTTTTCAAAGCCCTTTTATCTGTTTTTTGTTTTTTCATTATTTTGGGAGATTTTCTCTTCAAAAATAAAATGTACCTACCTTTCGTTTTATTTTTTTTCATTCGTTCGTACGTTCGTTCGTTCTCGTTTTTGTTTTATTTTTTTATTTATTTTTTTTTATATATAATATTTCGCTCGTAAAATATTTTGTACGTTACGTATGTTTCGATTCATTCAGCGACAGGTGTATGTCAAAAGCACGCAGGAAAATTTATTAAAACAATGTAGATTCTCTTAAATATATATATATATATTAAAATTTATAATATATATATGTAGAGAGAGAAAGAGAAAGAGAGAGAATTCGCGCATACAATTTTACAAAAATTCCTGCTTTTTACACATTATATAACTCATATCTATGCAAAAAGCATGGAGATATGTAGAAAAAAAAAGAAAAGAAAAAAGAAAACGCGAACGGAAGAAGAATGTTTTAATCGGACTCGTACTAAAATTCTTTTACAATTTGAAATAGTTGACACCCAAGTGGCAAAAAATTTGCCCTCCTCTCTTCTCCCCTCATACGTCGAAAAAAAGCTAAAAGACTTTCCTTTCAACGCGGTGTAATATCATTCTTATTTTTTTAAATTTTAAACTACCGTTATATTTCTGTTTTGTACTCTCTGCATAATCCAAAAGCTTTCGATATTTGATTGAATTCCGATTGAAATATAAAAGAATTAAAAAAATAAAAAATAAAGTATTTGAAATAGAGTGTATGTTTCCTTTTTTTTATAGACTTGTTTGCTTTTCCTTTTCTTTCTTTTTTTTTCTTTTTTTTTTAACGAGTTTATTAAAATAAAACAAGATATAATTTTTGTCTTTTCTTCTCCTTCTTTGTTTTTTTTTTGTGTCTATTCACTTAGAACGATCAATAATTTTTATTTGTCTTTTTATCTCTGCGTTGACCGATGATAAATTTACACGCGCGAATTAACAAATCTGTAAATATACAAGGTGAGATTAAAAATAATAAAAGAAAAATTTACTTTTTTTCGAACGATAACATTTTCGCGCGAGTTATTTGTTCGTTCAACGATACCACCGTAGTCGACTGGTTGGTTATGATTTTACAAACAATCGATGATACTTTTCTCTCTAATTATTTTTATTTTAATATATTTAATAATACAATAATATAATATTAATAAAATATTAATACTATATATGGGGCATTCCACGTCAAATCGGCCACTTTTGACCCCGACCCCTTTCGATTTGGCTGAAAGTTTTTTATCCTGTTCTACCCTATGAAAAACAATTTTCAGAATTTTTTCAAATTTTTTTACCAAACCCAAAAAAATTATTAATTTTTGAAAAAATGGCTCTTTTTTTTTAAATGGCTATAACTTCTTCAAATTTAACCTATTGGGACGTTTTTTTTTTAAATTTTTGTTTTTACATGTACTATTCAGAAAAAAATACATAGAAATTTTAAAATTATAAAATCCATGAAATTTTCGCATTTTTTTTTAGAAAAACCGTTATTTTCTTGAAGTTCGCTATTTTTCATTTTTTTTTATTTTCTAAAAAAAAACTTTGACTAATTCTGCGATTATACCCGCCAGTCCCAGAGTGGGCCAAGTTAGTTTTTTATTTTTTTTGTGTGAAAAACTTTGTTTTTTGAGACTATAAATTAATTATATAATATTGTAAAATTGTTTTAATTGCATTAATTAATTAATTTATTTGCATTATTAATTTAATTAAAAAAAAAAATAAATAAAAATAATACACTCGTTCACTCACAACTAGTCGCACTGAATTAAGAAGGCGAAGGTTGCCTTTTTCACCGTGCTTATATACACATTCACCCCACCAATGATCCTAATCACTTCCGTCAATTTTTCTTGAAATCTCTAGACTATTCCCAATCGATTAAACAAAGGACTTCTTTCCGATTTCCGATTCGAGAATATTCGAGAGATTTCGGGGCGCTTACAAAACGATAACATCAGCTGATATCGCTATGCACGCTCGCTTTTCTTTCCTGCCACACACACTCGTATTCATATCGCTTCATATACTCACACTCATATTCATATCGCTACATATACTTAACTCATATTCATATAGCTACATAACTCCCAAATCTTTCAACGTTTATCAATTGTTTCACGCATACCATACACTCGCACTCTTCATCTTTCTCCCACCCTTACATATATTATATATATTATTATATATAATAATTATAATAATTAATATATTATTTAATTCATATAAAAATTATTATAAATATATATTATATATTATATTATATTATATAAAATAATTATAATAAATAATAATTAATAATATTAATAATAATAATTTATATATAATAATAATAATAATAATAATAATAATAATAATAATAATAATAATAATAATAATAATAATAATAATATATATATATATATATAATGAGTTTCTAATTGGTTTTCGGATTTTTGATATATTGGCCTTAGAAGTAAAGACCAAGCTTCGTTTCTTTATAACAAAATAGGTTTTTTATTTATAATATTTACGACATTTAACGAATTAACAAAAGATTGTCGTTATTTTGTAGTATTATATGTCGATATTTTGTGTTGTTAAAAATGTTAGAATGCATCTTGCATTAAATTAATCTAATGATAATGAAATAGCGAGTTAATCAAGGAGTCACATTAACGAGTTTCCTTTTGTTTTGTAATACTGGTGGTTGAAATATGTAACAAATTACATAGGATTTGGATTAGGTATAACTGTTGATAGAACAATCGGTTTCAGAATTTCTATACCTATTCTGTTTCGCCATATGTAAATCGGTAATTCGATGTTACTAATTGCATATCTAATACAATGTACATTCATTCGAACGAATTTACGTTAATAAATGGACCGAAATTAATTTATCAAACAATAAAAAAGAATAATCAAAACGGTGAAAATGAAAAAAATATCATCAGAAATAATTTGTTTGAAATTTATTTGATGAAAAACGATAATCTCATCCTTAGTATCGTAATAACAAGTATAATATATGACAATTGTAATAATGTATTATATTTTGAATGAAGCGAACAGACGAACAGACAAACACGGATAGACAGATAGATGGATTGATGAATGGAATAGTAATGATATATGAAGTGAATGATATATTAAATAGCATAGTACAATAGTTTAGAAAAAAAAACCTAAACAACAAAAGTTCTCTTACGTATATCTCTCGATAATTATTATTTAATGAAAATATTATTCGGTATATTATTATTACACGCTAACGCACGATAACAAGGGACTAATCGGTAATTCATTGGAACGTATTCAATAGTGCTTGTCCTACGTGTTTACAAAAGCATAATTCTATGTGTGCGTTTGCAATGCGTGTACCTACCCCTTCATAGGTGTCTACGTGTGTGTGTGTGTGTGTGTGTGTGTATGACGGGCACGTGAGAGCTCGAAATGAAATTGAAAGGAAATATGTGAAAATATGCGTTTACAGTCGACGATTAAAACGAAAAATTTATATTAAAAAAAAAAAATAATAAAAAGAAAATGACAATAATATTAAATAAATTAAAAAATAGTATTCGTTTTCGAAATAGAACAAAAAAAGAAAAATATATATATATATTCTCATCAAAATGAGAATAACGAAATAATTCGAAGAATGATGGGTATTAAAATTGTTAAAAAAAAAAAGATTTTTAACATTCGTTTCTTTTTTTTTTCGCTGTTTCGATTAATGTTTTATTCGATTTTGTATTTATATTACCAATGATTACTGTTTATATGTATATACATAAAGTATAAAGTATAAAGTAAAAAATGCTTTCTATATATATATACAAATTCAGTGTCACATTATTAGTTTACAATGAACTTCAAAACAACTGAATCTTATTTCTTATTTTTTTTTGCTAATTTAAAGATTTATTATTTAGAGGTTATCTAGGTATCCAGGTACTGTAAATTTTCAATAGATGGTGCTGTATTACAATTCAATTATTTTGATATATTCACGTCATACGTTTTTTTCAGATTTACATATGACATAACTAACCTTGCTTTTTTTACCTGTACTATTATTTTATGTATTGCATTGTAATTGTGATATTATTTTTGTGTGTTATTATAATTTACTAAATAGTTTAGAATTATATTAAATCAACACTTTATAACAAAGTCACAGCAAAACGTAGCCGGATCATCCTAGTATGATTATATACACATATAATACATATAATAATAATATATGTAATATATGTATAACACATATAATATATATTATATATATACATATTATACATATGTATATTATATTGTAATATAATATAATATAATAATATATTATACTAATACAGTATATTATAATTAGTATAATATATATGATTATATACAATTATATATGTATATAATTGAAAAAATATATATTTGTGTCCTCCCCTACTCAGCCCTCCCCCTTCCCTCATAATCTCGGTCATCTTTCTTTATATGAGAGTATACTTACGGTCGATCGGTTATTTCGTTTGGATTTACGATCTTCTTGCCAGCTCGTTACCTTGCACGCGTTTGCGCGAACTCCGTTGCAGCTGCAATGTAGCCAGTGTATGCGCTTTCCTTAAAATGCAAATTTTTAGTGGAAACTCTTTTCCCGTGGCACATCGAGGAAAAGCATATCGTACGGTTTGTGTCTCTAGGAATATAACCTTTTCAGTATATACTCTCCTCCATTCACCTTATGTAATATTATAATATATGCATGCATACGGCTCATACATATGTATTTATATAGTATTTACACCTACACAACTGTACACTGTACCAATACACATCTATGTGTAATATTAAATGCATACATTTATACAGAAACCTATACACTTTTGTATATACAAACTGTCCCCCAGCTTTACATTTTGGGTCCTTATGGTAATAAAAAAAAATTGCAAAATGCGACGAAATATTTAAACTTTGATTTTCTTCATTTTTGAATACGATATGGCGATAACAAAAAAAGAAATAAAAATAAAAGGAAACTTTAATTTAAATATCTCAAAACAAGAAGATTCTGAATGAAGACCGAAGTGTTTTTTTTATAAAATGTAAAATAATTTTATACGGGTTAGATTATGGTTTAAGGTACAGGTAAATGGAAGTAAAGTAGAATTTCTATAAAAAAAAAATACGAAATTACTTTTCGAACAACTCAATACATTATATATATATATATATATATATATATATATATATACTGTGCATGTGTGTCAATGTGTGAGTGTTTTTATACATTTTCGTATTATTTTACTATGTTAACCATAAACTTATATTATATACGTACATACGTATAAACCTTTATCTCAGTATATACATTTATGTTTCTATTATAATATCAACTACTATACGCGTGTATGAGTATGTGTGTGTGTGTGTGTATTTTTTAATAAAAATACATAATAGTTAGAGAATCTCGAAACATTTATTCTACTCGAAGGAACAATATAAAACATACAACTAGAGTAAAAACTTAATATGTTTATAATTATCTCGAACGAGGGTGGGATTATTCTCAAGGGTGGGAGTTGCATTTTAAAATTTAGAATTCTTCGCGCGTTGCGGTAAAACAAGCATTTCCCTTTCCCCACCTATGTTTTATATATGTGTTTGTACGTGTCTACATGTGTACGTATGTATGTATGCATATATGTATGCATGTATGGATGTATGTATGCACGTATGTGTATTCTTTCTAGGTGAATACGAATTCTGAAACATCTCTAGCACGTATAGGATATAATTTGAGTTTTTTTTTCTTGTCTTTTATAATTGTACGCTCATTTGGCTGGATATACACGTTTGTTTCTTTTTCTCTCTCTCTCTTTTACTTGCATATACTATGTTCAAACAGAAAATATGTTAAAGTAAACGTTTTGCATGATAAACGTGTCTAACTAACGTGGCTATCTTTTTCTACCCCCTAAAAACCTTCATCAAATTCGACGTGTTGCTATTAAAATCAAGTTAATTCATTCGCGCGAATTTTAACGCTTAAGTTATAACAAGATGATGATAATAATAATAAATAGATTTCGAACCAAAAAATAGGAGTTTCTATCAAATTTCATATTATCAAATATAAATGAAAATAATTTCAATAATTTTGATAAATATTATAAAAAAACGAAATTTTATATTCAATCGTGGATTCCACGAAGGCATTTATTTTTTGTTTTCTTTCTTTTTGTGCTTTTTTTCTCGATTAAAATAATAACTAGTAGATTAAAATCGAGTGAAGTGTGAAATGTTTTTTTCGGAGAGAATTTGAATACTTTTTTTGACGATTTGAAAATGTCTGAATAAATGTGAATTCAAATATATATATATATATAATCATTTTTTGATAATAGGATGAAACAATTTACCATTGATAAAAATACTACGCGTGTATGTTAAAATAGTGTAGTATGTTAAAATAATATTTTCTATTCGTATAAATTGGAAGAAAAAAGAAACAAAAAGACCAAAAAAACCACACGAATTTAATTTATGATAACCTTATCGATAAGTCTGTTGAATAACTTGCATTAGATAAAAATACACGTACTTTTGTTAGAAAAAGTTTTTCTATCTTTTGACAAATTTTTGTTCCCTATATTTAATGTCAGTTTTTTTTTCTTGTCTTTTTATAATATCTTTTTCGTTTAAAAATCTAAAATTACGAAGGTATAAAAAAGTTTTAGTATACTTCGTATATTTTTCTAGAAATAAAGTTAAATTTCTAATGCAACGGTTTAACTTGTAACTCGGTTTAACTTGCATATATATATATATATATATATATATATATATATATATATATATATATATATATTCGATTCCAAAAAACGAATGTTCCTATATATATGTACATATATATGTAACGAAGTAGTATGTAAGTATAATACATACACGTATACATACACGCGTAAGTAAACGTACGTCTACACTTGGTAGATTTATATATTCGACCTTTTCCGTTTCAGGGTTTTCGGTTAGCTCGGTAGACTCTCATTTCCTGATTTTTATTCATCCAGTAGAATAAAACGTAGCGTTTTCGAAACTAAAAAGAAACGCTTCATGCTTTGATTCGTTGCAGTCAAACGAAGAAGAAATGGTAGAAGAAGAAGAATTACGAACAGAGAGATACGTCGACGATTTTCTTTGTTTTATCAGTAAAAAAAAAGAAGAAAAAAAAATATCTCTGAACGTAGGTTTATATATGTCTGCTGTCTGCTATATGCATGTGTGTGTGTGTGTGATATGTATATGCATCACGTTGTTATAAAAATATACCTTAGGAAAGGACATGGATAAATTTCACAAAATATTTCTTATGGCATACAAAAACAAAAAACTTTTGTATTTTTGTAAATTTTTCTTCAAATAAACCACAATGTTATATATATGTAGGTATTTATACAAAATGCACTGTTACTGTTTAATATTTAATATACTGTTTAATAAAATTACTCCGTGAAACTTTTGACCGACGGATTTTGTCGCATTTAAAGGACAGGAAATTGAAGTTTAATTCAACGTAGACAAAGAAAATATATATTTTCCAAAAAACAAAACTCAAATAGGATTTGATATTCGTCTACGCTAATTATGTTAATTGGCATTACTTTATGATACATTTGATTCTCGTTGATGTTTATTTAAAATATTCGTTTCCTGTGTAAATAAAGGTTTTTCATATTTATTTATAATATCGCGGTGAGTATAATAATTAATTAGTATGTTTAATAAATATTCAAAATGTTAAAAACGAATTCATTAGCATAGCTACATTTATTTGAATATAATATATTATATATTATTTCATTATTTTGCTTTGTATATATAATTCGTAATAATTCAAGTAAAATAATATCTTTTAATAATTTCAATGAAAATCTAAATTTGTAATCGACAAATTGAATAATTGATATATTTATGATTGTTCGATTATCCATTTACTATGTCAAATTTAATCACAATTTTTCTCGTGTAAGAATAAAAAGGAATACGTGGTTGAAGTTTTGATGGATACTTTTGTTACATCCAATATACTTACATATGATTGTTATATATGTGTGTGTCTATGTGTGTGAAAGTTCTAGAGTAAGAACTTCTTTTTATTTCGATATCTACGATCATCCAAGTGGTTCATCATTATTTCTCTCTATCGAGTCTCAAGTAGACACTGTCACAGTGAAGTATCTCTGATCGAATGCTTGCCTTCTACTTGTAGGTATATTGAAGTAGTTGATTTTGTTACCTTCGTTGTGCGTCGAGTACAGTAACTCAAGTTCCCTTCTTATTCTTTTTCTTATTTTCTTTTTCTCCTCTTATTTTTCCTCTTTCTTTTTTCTTTCCCTATGGAGTGTATAGGGTAGGATAGTATAGATGTAGAAAAGAGCATGAAGAAAGAAAGAAACAAAAAAGAAAAAAAAAACAAACGGAAAAAGAGGTAGAACGTTTTTTCATTGGATTTATTTGACATCAATGATGTGCCATATCAAAGTAAATTTTTTTTTCTTTTTCTTTTTAGTTGGAACTAGTCGAATAAGATTGAATTTATTTCTCAACCTAATTTACGCATACGAATTTACGTTGTAATGATATTACAAGTATATCTCGTTCTACTTTTTTTTCCTTTATTCATCTGGAATACCGTGATTCTTATCATTTACATCAGTAATTTTTTTCTTCTGTTATTTCTTTTTACGCGAAGGATACTGATAGAAAGGGGTAGAGAAATGAATATTTTGAAAAAAAAAGAAAAACAATTAAAGTTGCATAACTAAAAATAATTGAATTTTTCCATATTCGCTGTTATACAATTTGTACAGAATATTTCAATATTCGCGAGTGATGATTATATTCGTTTTGATGAACTTTTCAAATAAAACAATACGCGAAAAATAATGATCGTGGTTATACACTAATCATTTTTGATTAATATTCGTTCGTTTTTTCTTTTTTTTCTTTTATTATTTAACTATTATACAAGCATGACCCCACCCCCTTCTCACAAGCCATCAAAACTGTATTTTGTTGAATTCTATTTTTATTTTTTTCAACTGGTACGAAATATTAATATTAGAAATAATTAATAATATTATTATATATTTATATAATATATAATATAATATAATATTATTAATTAATTATAATAAATATATATTAATCAATATTAATATAATATAATATAATATTGATTAAATAATTATATAATATTTATTTAATATTATTATATATATTTAACTATTTTGTTATTATTTTTTTTAATATATAAAAATTGTCGTTAAATAATAAACACTTGTCTTTCCAATCAAGTAATCTATGTTTTTTTTCTTTCTTTTGATTTAATTTATTATTTAATTTATTTTTTATCTTTTTTATTGGTAGGATACGAAATGGTAATAATAGAACCTTTTTGCGTTATTATATACTCCTTTACGAGAGAACATAACATAGGAAACTGAAATATCATATGTACGTATTAATCTAAACATATATATATGTATGTAAGTATAATATAATATATAATTTCATGATAAACTTACGAGATTGGTAATATCTTCTCTCAATAAAAGCTGTCTCTCTCTCTCTCTCTCTCTCTCTCTCTCTCTCTCTCTCCTCCCTCTCACTTTCTCGGAGACTGTAACGTTAATATTATCGAAATGAATTCAAATTATATTCATTGTATTTTCCTTTTGCAAGTCTTGAAAGCTCTTTGTAATTGCATTTCCTTTCTCCCTTTCTCACTCTCTTTCTCTCTCTTTCTATCTTTCTATCTTTTATCTTGAATGAATGATATTCTTCAAGTACTCACACAATATAGAAAATAGCTTCGAGTAAAATAATAATAATTAATATTATTATTATGACTATTATTGATATTTACTATTTATATATTTTATATTAATAAACATTATAAAAAGTAGTGTTTATTACTATATATGTAATAAGTTAATAATAATAATTATTATTATTATTGATATTTACTATATATATATTTTATACTAATAGACACTATAAACTAGTATTTAATATAATATATATTAAATATATATATATTAGGGTGGGTGAAAAAAATGACTTTTTTTTTCAAGTACCACGGAAAAATGGGTTGCTAGACACCTTAAAACAATTCTCACCAAATATAAGCTCTTAATTTTAATAGGAAGATCCTCCGCATCGCAGTTTTTTATTTTTTTTCAGTCTAATAGATTAAAATTCATACCTCATTATTTATTGATTATACAGAAAAATGTTTTAGACGAATCTTGTAGGAAATTTAATGCTCTACAAAAAAGGTATCTTATATTTGTTCCGTAAACCTCACCATTTGAATGATATTGAAGATTTAAATTTGATGATTTTTAGACAAATTTCATTTTTGTTTATGAATTTTATAACTCGACAATAAATGACTATTAAAAAGTGCACAATACAAATTTTTGTAGGAAATTAACTGCTCTATAAAAATGGTGTCATGTTTTGGCGATTAAATTAAGCGTTCAAAAGATATTCATCATCAAACTTTTATGTGTACTGATTTTTGTCTCTAAATATCTTTTATTATTATAAGTTAATAATAATTATTATTATTTAAATATTTATATTTATATATTTTATATTATTAAACACTGTGGACTATTTTATATTATTACAAGCTAACGTTGAAAAATATAAGATAGTATTTTAACGTGAGATATATAATCTTCGTAGAGTTGTTTGATAGAGGAGTTAGAAGTGGAAACGGTGGTTTAGAGAAACAGAGAGTGACAAAGAGAGAGTGAAAGACAGAGAGAGAGAGAGAGAGAGAAAGAGAGAGTGAAAGACAGAGAGAGAGAGAGAGAGAAAGAGAGAGGAAGAGAGAGAACGTTTCACGGTAGGTGGACCGTAAAAAAAAATATATATATCACCACTCGATAAAAGTTACACTAGCCCCCGTTATACGCGTCCTGTAGAAAATAGAGAGTATACGTATATATACACTCGTACATTTTATCGATCCTTCGAATCGGGGGTGGACGTTGACCAGGAAGAGAATAAAATAGATAGAAAAAGAAACGAAGGGAGAGAAAGAGAGAGAGAGAGGAAAAGGAAGAGGAAGAAAAGCGTGGTACCTCTCAAAGGATCAAATTCAGCAGAAACAATAACCTTGTTCGAAATCGTCCGAATAGGATATAAGGTCCTTAAAGTATCTGGTTTTTCAAGAGAGAGAAAGAGAGAGGAGAGAGAGAGAGAGAAGGAGAGAGAAAACCAAGTCAATCTCATTGGTGTTATCCGTTTAAAGAGACTTTTAGCAAGGCTTTTAAGCTTTATCTTTTTTTTTGTTCGTTCTTTTTTATTTCTATTTAAACAGATCTCCCAGAATCGACTGTGTTTTTAATGCTCACTGTTAACATCCCCTACTTACTGTTTTATCGCTAATTATTTTGTACTTCTTTTATTTCTATTACTATTATTATCACTAGTTTTTCTTCTTCTTCATTTTCTTCTTGTTTCTACGACTAATCGTTATTGCTAATTTGCAGATATTTATTTTGAACGTTATCGCTACATTAGAAAAGGTAGGAAGAGAATAAAATTTTGTACAGTCGTAAAATAAATGATATATTTAAAAAAATAAATAATAGACGATATTTTGAAATTTTTGGGGAATGAGATGATGTAAAATAGAAAACAAAGAATTATAATTTTTATAATTCTTTGGTTATATAAGCCATTTATTTTAAAAGTGGCTTAACTCCATTTATGTTGTAATCAAAATAACCAGGTGCAACCGGAAAATAATAATTGACGAGTGGAGTTAGGCTACTTTCAAAATAAACTTTTTCATCATTCCATTAATCAGTAAATCTTCATGATTTTAAATATATTAATAAGAAATTGCTTCAAAATGAAAAGATCATGTAAAAATGTAACTATTACAGTAGCTAACTCGACTTTTTTGGAAAATGGAGTTAGACCACTTTCAAAATAAACAGTTCATATATTGGTTGTATGGTCTATAGAATTATAATAATTGTTTGATTTATTTTTTTTATTCTTAAATTTTTACCGTATTAATTTTGGAGCAACTAATTATAAGAAAAAAAGAAAAAAGAAAATAAAGGAAAGAAAGAAAGAAAGAAAACTTTTAACCTTAATTCAAAATAATTTGTTAAATGAATGAAAGAAAAAAAAAGCAAATAAGGGCAAATAACTATTTTAATACCAAAAATCCAATTTAAATTCATTTTTCTTATTTATTTACTTTTTTTATTTTTTTTTTTGTAATTAATCGAAAAGCTTTGAAAGAAATAACTCATGTATAATAATACTATCTTGATTCGTTTCGTTTCGTGACCCAATGAAAAGGAGTTTAAACTCATTTTATTTTCTATTAGTACGTGTACATACATACTTTAGTACTTTTAGTACTCTTATCAAGAACAGGATAACGTGGATCCAATTGTTTCCTCGTTCTTTTCCCCTTTACCGTACAAAACCCCCTACCCCTAACCCACTCCAACCCATTCTATCACCTCTTCTTCTTCTTCTATTTCTCTTTTCGTCTCCTTTTTCCTATCTTTCTGTTCTTTTCCTTTCATTCGTTATTTATCATTCTCTCGATCTCCTACTCTCTCTCTCTCTCTCTCTCTCTCTCTCTCTCTCTCTCTCTCCCTCCCTCCCTCCCTCCCTCTTACTATACACTTTAGACTATAAAAGGGGAGATGAGTTCAGGACGGTAAGAAAACACTCGCTTACTTCTCGTTTGCATCGCAAAGCAGATACAAGAGGATAACGGGCTGGATAAGCTTTTCGTTAATATCCGTACATCGTTCCTGTTCATTCGACAAAGAGACAACAGTGAATAGTTTTCTGTCGCACTTTCTGATCTCTATCGACACTATTACTATCACAGATATTTTTCCTCTATATGTACGTACAAATATATATATCTCTGTATACCTGCGTATCATCTGGGTCTCTATATGTGTGTGTGTGTGTTTAATATCCGCCATTTAATCTTCTACGTCATGCTTATAAATATATATATATATATATTCATGTCTATATATATATAATACATCCTTCATTTCCTTTTCTATTCTCTTCTTCATTTTCTTCTTCTTATTTAATTCCCTCCTACCGCTTCGCTTCTTTGTGTTTTTTTTTGTTTTGCATTTTTATTTTTTGACCTTTTGTTTTAATATTTTTCGGTATTTTTTTGTTTGGTTACAAATCCAAGTACGCTATCTCGCGAGTTTTAAATTTAAAGCCGTGAAACACTCTCGACGGTTGTATATCTCTAATTTACATTGCAAATAGCAATGCAAACGCTGGGGATAGGATTGAGAGAGAGAGAGAGAGAGAGAGAGAGAAAGAGAGATAGAGAAAGGGTAGTAGGGAAGAGTAGCGAGTGGGTGGTAGTATAAATTGAAATAGATTTTTCCTCTTTATCTATAAATAGTTTATCGTAGAAAGATAAATAGTCAAAAGACGTTTCTCCAAATTGCGTGTAACGCGTTCTACGAAGCGAATGCTCGTTAAAGCAGATACATTTTATGGATATATGTATGCGCAAAGGAATAAGTGTATGCGTGCGTGGGTGTATATGCATGTATGCATGTGATGTGGCATGGTAGTTTGCAAAACCCCAGCCCAGTTACGATTCCTATTTCAATTGCCTACGAAGTTTCGACACGTCATTCCTCACGTCTGTTGCTTATATATATAGTTATTTACATATACATCTATGTATATATATATATATATATATATATATATATATATATTTATATATAATATATGATAAAAACGCCTTATATTTACGTTACTGCGAAAGATCGAAATTGGAGAATGTTTAGATTCACATTGTCGCTTGTCAACATATATCAATACGATGAAATAAACAAACAAATATTTAGGATTATTCTTATACATTAATATTTCGGTCATATTCTATATCAAGTGACCATGTGAATTTTGACATTTGCAATTCAGTTTATTCATGTAATAATATCTTACACGTAATATACTAAACATTTTAGTGGAAAATATATAAACAGAATTTCATTATACGTTTCAATATTAGTATGAAATAGGTAATATATGAATTTAAAAGAGATAATTAATTAATGTATCATCATATTGAAATTCTATGAATATAATAACGCTATTATTCCACCTTACTCCGTTCTATATAAAAGTATAACAAAACAAATATTATAGTTATTCAATAGAATTGAAAGATGAATATAAATTTTTTTCATACAATTGTTTTATGTTATTAAAAAATTATTATCCCAAGTCCCAGAGAAAGGGGAGGGTTCGTGGGCGAGACTAAACTACCCTTTAACCTACCCTCGGTAAAAAAAAAAATAATTGTTCCTAGATAGTCTTTTTAGGTTGTTTAGTTAGGGATAACAGGACGAAGTCCTAAAAAGAAGAAGAATAAAAATTTATTGTATATTAGAATAGAGAAAAAATAGAATAGAATATTAGAATAAAATAAAAGAAGAAGAAGAAGAAAAAAAAATGATTGTATATTAGAATAGATTAAAAAATTTTATTTTATATGTTAAATTACGTGTAAAGATATTCTTGTAACTTTATTGAAGAGAAGATTATAATAATAACACGCAAAGATAGATGTAACATAGTAAAATACACACACACACATATATATATATACATGGTGATATAGATGAACCACAAAATCTTGTAAGAATATACATACAAGTCTCGTTTATTATATTTATATATCTCTCTCTTTCTCTCTCTCTCTCTCTCTCTTTCTGTCCCTCTCTTATTCCCTCTTATTCATTCACTATATATATATGTGGGTATGTATGTTTCTCTGTTTCTTTCTGTACTTCTTACTTAAGTCTATGTTGTCAATGTGTAAGTTAGTTCGAAGTGCTTTTGCAAGATACGCATTACTTCGGTTTATCTTACGCATTGATTTGTTTTTACTAAAGCTTCAACTCTCTCTCTCTCTTCTCTCTCTCTTTCTCTTATTCTCAATCTTTCTGTGTTAAATGTTTTAGTAGTATAGCGAGTTAGTAGCTCATTCGTGGGCGGTCTAAAAGAGACCATTGGCATACCAAAAGGGCCACGCCTGTGTAGAACAAAATTTAAGTCTCTTCTGAGAGCCAAGTTCATCTGTTTGCTAAATATACTTAACTGAATGAACTGTGTGTGCAAAAGAGATAGAAAGAGACAAGCAGATAGTCAGAAAGGTAGGCAAGCAGACATACAAACAGACAGACAGACAGACAGTCAGATACAGAAATAGCAAGTTTATATTATTACCTCCTCGGCCTTCATTATACAGAGTGTCTCAAAATACGCTAGTACAATTTACAATTTACAATTTCAAGAATCAATAAATTTTGTATTATAAAATACTTTAAATTAACATTAAATTTACGGACTGAGACAATTTGACTCATTTCAAATTTCTTTATTACATCTTTATAGATAAAAATTCAGTGTCACTTTGTTGGTCTCCAACGAACTTCGAAACTATTAAACTGATCTTAATTTTAACTAAATTTTTTTTTAAATTAGATTAAATTTTTTTTATTTTTTGTAATATTTTTCAACTTAGTACATAAAATAGTTTTTATCGTGATTATTTTTATTTTTTATTGCTAAATTAAGGATTTATTATTTAAAGATTATCTAGACCTTTAAATATTTGAAGTTTTCAATAGATGGCGCTGTATTACAATTCAATTATTTGGACATATCACGTCATATGTTTTTTTCAGATTAAATATGACATAATTTACTAAATAGTTTGGAATTTTATTAAATTAACATTTTATAACAAAGTCGCAGTAAAACGTAGCCGGATTATCCTAATATACATATAAAACTTAATTATTATTTTTTTTAAATACATATTGATTTTTAATGCCGTAATGAAATATAAAAAAATGATAATCTTTTCCCACTTTACACTTCTTCATTCAAACAATGTTTGTAAATTTTTAAAAAATAGTGAAGAAAACATTCGCAAATTTAATGTAAAAAAACATTTATAATATTTACAGTAATTTTTGTATTAGATTATTCACACAATAATGACATTTATTACGTTTTATTAAAGATTTATTTTTATTTTTTAATAACTCGTACGAAAATAACCATCAATCGAGCTCGAATTCTTAGAATTTGCAAGACGATAACCAGAGATAAGAAGTTTAACTCATTAATAGTTTAAACAAGGCAGTAAGTACCAATTGGTTAACGACAAAAAACGATTTGAGCTGTAAAGTTGAATACAAGGTCGTAGGATGTAAAACTAGTTCATGAACTTTTGCTTCTTTCTGTTTCAATCTATATATATATACAGAAATAATTATTCTACGAAATTATAGTATTACACAGATATTTTGAAACAACTTGTACATATTTTAAGTGGGCCGATGGGAGTAGGTGGGAGATTTGCCAAGGAGAAGAAGTAGAAGGGGCTGCTCATCTGTCGTTTTAGTTTTCTTAAAGTATACTCTCGTGTTTATTTCTGTACGAATTCTCGTATTGGGAGAACAAATTAGCGGTATACGTGCAGTTATGAATGCAAAGTGGAAGATAGTAATAGAAGGAATGATAGAGAATGAGAAAAACAGAAAGAGAGAAAGAGACAGAGAAGTAGTGTGTTGTTAGTTAGAGAGTTAGTATACTGGAGTTAATTCTAAGAATTTGGGGTAGCAAAAAGGAATTCTCTTTGTATTCTTTTGAAAAATGACGAACCGAATAAATTAGAGCCTATTGTTAGCGTATAAATACAATTGTATGTTTCTTCCTTTGTAGTTTATCATCAATGTATGTAGTTTGTTATTATCATTATCATCATCATCATAATCAGCATCATCATTTTCATTTTACTCCATCTCTTTCTCTTTGGTTTTTTTTTTGTTCTTTTTCTCTTTCTATGACATTTTGTTCACTTCTATTATCTTCTGTTCTACTATTCTTGTTAATGTAAGAAGCTAAATTTCGTGCGCTACCCCCCTCTCCCCTTTTCATTTAGTTTCTTTTCTTATTTCGCTAATGGGATCCCTAAAATGGTGAAAAAAGTAGAGATACCGAAAGATAGTGATAGGGAGAAGAACAGAAAGAGATAGAAATGGAGATAATGTGTGTGAGAGAGAAAGAAAGGGTGAGAGTGAGGGTGAGGTAGGACGGGGTAGGTTAGGGGTAAATAAAAGGCGAGAAAAAGTTAGGAAAAACTCAATCGCGAAAAAGGGGAAAAAGATTTGAAAAGTGATATCACCTGTTTTCTTGAGGACTTTACTTAACTTCACGACTTTCGACGGCTTGTTGGAGAAAAGAAATAATCGTTAGGACACAAGAGAAGTAGTAACGATTTCTTTGCGGTTGCTACGAAAAAGAAGAAAAAGGAAGAAAAAAAGAAGAAAAAAAGAAGAGGAAGAAGAAGAAAATATACTCATTGTCGGAAAGAAAAATATCAAGTCTTGTATAAACCCCCTCTCCCTTCCCCTCCCCCTCCCCAAACCCCTTTCTTAAACTTATGTATACTACTTACTTGCCATTATTATTTACACAACGATTCGAAAATCGATTTGTTCCTTTCGTATTTTTCTCTTTCTTTTTTCTTTTCTTTTTTTTTTTATTTTACTTTAAAATAAACTTCGAAATTTATCTATCAATTATTCTCATATCTTTTTCTTCTTATTCATTTTTTTTTCTTTTCTTTTCTCCTTTTTTTTCATTACCTTTTTTGTCTCCTTTTTTTCGTTGTAATTTATTTAACAACGATACGACTTGTGCTTACAACTTTTTTTTTGTTTTCTACTTTTTCTTCTTTTTAAAATTAACGAGTAAAAATTTGGAAATTTTTGTTTTGTTTAATTTTCCTAGTTTTTTTTTTATTTTAATTTGTTACGTTAAAAAAAAGAGGTGTTTTAATTAACGCTTTGAAATACGTATGCATTTGAAAAAAAGACCTCCTTGACGAGCATCATTTTTTTTCACATAGAAATATATACAGATACATGAAAATATTCTTCTGTGTTGCGAACGAGTATAAATAAAATAAATAAAAAAAATATTTGGTAAATTACGAGTAACCTATGATCGACCACGCTAGAAGATATCGTAATGATTGAACGAAGAATGCATACACATATACACCAACAAACACACCGACAAATACGCAGAAACGTATACACAAATGATACTTTTTTTTTCATGCCAGAGATAAAAAAAATATGAATTGGTTAACTGGACAAAATATATTTATGATGTCATATTAATGAACCTCGATATAGAATTATAAATAAATTTCATTAAGGGGGTATTCTGGTCCAGAAGCCTAAATTTTAGGCATTTTTCAAACTAAGATAAAAAAAAAATGAAAAACATTTTTAGTATCCATTTTTTATATGATGTTTATTAACATTTTAAGAATACAAAAAAAAATCGTGAAAAAAAAATAAAAAATTCGTAGAAATACAGGCTGGTGAGGTAGCGCCTACAAAAAAAAACGGTGCACTCTGGTTGACATGATTCCAATCCTTGTAGTGATTTGAAACACAAAAATTTTGAAAATTCTTAATCAGCAAAGATGACCCTTAGCCAAAAAAAAATTCACAAAATGGCATCGATATAAAAAATTTTTTTAACCCCTTTTTTTTGACCTTCTCGAATATTTTTAAAATACTAAAAATTAAAATTATTCAGAATCCAAGGGTCACCCGATAGAGAGATGTATAAAGAAGATTCCCACCAAATTTCAAAGGAATCGGTCAAGTAGAACTTGAGATATCATGTCAACCATCTCAAAAAAAGTAGTTTCGAGAAAAACGCGTTCAAAGTTTTGCGTAATAAGGGATACAGGATACTGCATCACTAAAACAGTTATGTCTCCGAAAATAATTTGAACTTTGAAAAATCCTTTTAAGGACATATTCCTAAAAGGTTAAGCTTTGAAAACATGAAAAAAAAAATCGATTTTTTCAAATTTCTAGACCAGAATACCCCCTTAACTATGTAACATGAGTAGAATGAGAATATTCATTCGAATTAAAAAATAATTATTTGTTTCTTTTTTTTGTCAGCAATAATTGTAGAAGTGAAATTTTAAAATTTGTTTTTTTTTTATCCTTTTTTATGCTAGATAATTATTGATAATTACGAAGATACCTTATCATTGAATGATTCATAAACTCATACTGTTACAAAATATTCTATTGTATTTTGTCGATTAATTCATACATACACCCACCAACATACAAACATTTCTATCCCATTTATACTTAATCAATTATTTACTCAGTCATTTACACTCTCATCTATTTACACATCCATATCGTACGCTTGGGAATAACTATTTTGGATGTAAACAGAGAGAGTAGTAATAACTATGCATTATAACACATAGTTATACTCTGTTGCGAAACAAAAATAATTTTATTTCGAGTAAAATAGAAACGTAGAAAATGAAAATCTCTGTTAAATATTTATAATAACATTAAAAAAGAAAATATCTATATATACATATATATATCGTCAACGAAATATTTTGCTCTAAAATAAAACTAAAGAAAGATAAAAAAAAAGGCAAAATAAAAAAAGGACAAAAAGAAAGAAAGAAATATTCTAAATTAGTCCAATGTGATAAAACGAGGGGAAAGAAAAAAGAAAATAATAGTAGAAAAAAATATATTAAAAAAAGAAAAAGAATAATAATAATAAATGAAAAGAAGAAAAGAAAAAAAAAAGTTTCGTCCTTGTAATTAACACCGGCATCTTCTTCTAATAAACCCTTTTGCTCTTCTCGAGTCATCTTGACACACTTGGGGGTTGTAAGTGGTGTTAACGTTTCACGACCACGAAATAGCCTACTTCAAAAGTGCACGATTTTCTGGTCCGAAAAGCTACCAATTTTCTTTCATTTTTCGTCGACCAAAAATACCGGAACCATTGATCTTTCTTTCTCTTTTTTCTCTCTTTCTAATTTTTTTTTCTTTTTTTTTCTTTTTCTTTCTTTCTCTTTCTTTCTTTCTTTCTTTCATATTTTCATTATGAACATTTTTCTTTTCTGTAGTAACATTCATTGCGTATGGATATGTATGTGTACGTTTATGTGTGTCTATTTTTATATATATGTAATATATAAATAATTCATGAAATAGCAATGTCCAAGTTGTACTCGTCAAATCATTTTGAGTTTGTCCAACGGTACAACACGATGTGACATTGTATTATTCGCAAACATCAAGAAGGATAATATGAAGGATAGTAAAAATGTAGGTTTGTCGGTCACAACTATAATTCAGCTTTTCGGAATAGAAAAGACGATTCTCTTTTATCTACGAATAAAATATTATTTTCTTTCTCTCTCTATTTCTTTTTCTTTGATTTTAATTTATTAATTAAATGGAGCCTTTTACATTGTTCGGGTTTAATGTTTCACGAAAATTGTATGTCAACCGGTCTGAAATAGGTGTTGAAAAGAACACCATGAGAAATTGAACCGTGAATAAAACATTTTACGATGTACTTACTCGTATTATGCACCAAGTATCTCGATTGATGAATTTAGTGAATTATATTTTCTTTCTTTTGTTTTTATCTTTTTTCTAACATTTATATAAATACGTTATGTACGATCATGTTATTGTAATGTATTAAATTTTATCTACATGGTTATCTTAAAAGAAGTTACTTTATCATAAAATAAAAGATAAAACAAAGATTTGATTTAAATTAAAAATAAAAAAAGAAATTTTAATATTCTAATAATAAATACAACTATTGTAACAAATATAATTAATATATGTTATTTATATGTTATTTTATATTATAATATATATAAATTATTAAATTATTAATAATACTTATTTTTATGATTTTTTTTACTTATATTTTTTAATTTTTTATATTTAATTTTATATATTTATATTTAATTTATTTTTTATTAAATATAATAATAAATTATTAATTTATCTGTTAATTTATTTTCATATTTAATTATTTATATTTAATTTATTATATTATTAATTTTTATTACTTATAATTATAAATAAGTATTAAGTTATTATTAATATATTATAATATGTATTATATTAATGTATATTATAATAATGTATGTAACATATATAATATGTATTATAATAATGTATATAATATGTATAAATTAAATTATAATAAATTGAAATATTAATATATTTAATATTGCAATCGATGACTATGAATTGCCAAATGATAGTTTTAATACCAAAAAAAAAAAATATATATATATAAAACTTGTTATGTAATTACTTGGAATACTTACAAGTTAAATAATTTTCTTATTTTTCAGTAATGTTAATTGGTTTTTTGAATACTTTTTATATATGTATGATCTACTTGAACAAGATGATAATGAATCAACGAGTTAAAACTGTTTGTTCTCTTTTTCTTCACTATTCTCTTTCTCTTTCTCTTTCTCTCTTTCTCACTCTCTCAATCTTTTTCTGTCTACTCTTTTACCTACAACAGAAAAGATTTATACGGGTTTCGTAGTTTAACTTATGCGAAGAGCAAAATAAATCACGTCCTCTCATTTCTTTTTTTTCTCTTTTCTTCTTTTATATATATATATATATTAATCTTCATGAAAATTATTCAGTCTTCACGTTAAAAAAAACTCGTAAACTATTTTTCCTATTTTAGTTTTTGATATGTAAACGAAAGAAAGAAAGAAGAAAGGAAGAAAGAAAGAAAAGAACAAAAAACGGATGAGGTTTTGATCAAACAAAATGTCCGAAAGTTAAAACGAATTTCTTTCGTTTCGGCGTATAAAGGTGTTTGATTTTTTTTTCTTTTTTTCGTTTTCAAATCGAATGAAAGAGACGAAAGAATGATCGATCGAATTCAAGTAAAACGAATGTCCAATGGTCTTTTTAACACTTTACGATCGTTACTAACTCGAATCGTATTCGACATCTCATTTCCAGTTTTTATTTCTTTCCTTTTATTTTACTTTTTTTCCTCCCTTTCTTGATAAAAATTATGATGGATGCGAAATGCGATTGTAAACGATAAGAAAAGATTTCGATGGTAAAGACTTTTGCAGAGAGAGAGAGAGAGAGAGAGAGAGAGAGAGAGAGAATCAGTTGGTTTTTTTTAATCTGATTGCCAGAGATATTTAGAAAAAATTAAAATTATAATTTATTTCAATGTGATTTGTTATTATTAAAAATGCAAAATAATGTTTATAAGCTTTCCTGCGTGCGCGTGCATAAATTAAAAAAGGTCCAATTATTCATTTAAATTTTGTTTTTTTTTTGTTTGAATAATATCGAGAATAATGATCGAAAAGTTTTTGAAAAAAATAAAATAAATTATATTTCAAATGTTTCACAATAAAGATTGTTATTTGTCCAACTATCTTCTATAAATTAAAAATTATACAAACTTTGTATGTGTGTGTATGTGTTTGTGTACATAGGACAAAATTAAAACTAAAGTTTCTATTTAATATTATAAATTCTTCAAAACCCTGAAATATTGAAAAAAGAAAAACATAATAATAAAAAATAATAAATAATAGTACTAATAATAATAATAAATAAAAAAATAAAAAGAAGAAAAAATTCTATGAGAATCATAATTAGATCAGGATAGATCATGTGAGTTTGTGTATGTATGTGTGTATATAAACAAAATTAAAATTAGAATTTCTATTTAATATTAAAAATTCTTCAAAACCGTGAATTATCGAAAAGAAAAAATAATAATAATAGAAAATAATAAATGATAGTAACAATAATAATAATAAATAAAAAAATAAAAAAGAGGAAAAAATTCTATTGGAATCATAATTAGATCCGGGATAGATCGTGTGCTCGTTACAAAACGAAATTGAAATTATTCCAAACGAATCGTACCCAAGGGTGCGATTCTTCCTGCTTAACCGTTCAATAACAAAACGAGAGGGAGACAGAGAGAAAGAGAGAGAAAGAGAGAGAGAGAGAAACAGAGAAGTGATTCGTATAAACGTTTTACTGAAAAATAGAGAAAGGATAGAGAGAATCGGTTAATTTAAATTCTTTGGTTTAAATTGTCATTCGGTAAAATAGGAATCACTCGATCGAGAGATAAATGTAGAAAGAAAAAGAAAAAAAAAAGAAAAGTAAAAAACAAAAGAATAGAATAAAAATAAAGATTGAAAGAATGAGAAATAAAGAAAAATGTATACATCAAAATTATTCGGACGAATATAATATAACAAAAATTATGTCTTTCTAATGTGTTATGTTAAATTTGACTGTATGAATTAACTGTATGAGTTAAAGATGACAGAATACGGGATGCTGTTACGATCATCGAATTAATCGCACTCACTTGAGTGTCTCCGTTTCCGCATTGCATTGCATTTTATATATATACATATATACATATATATATGTATGTATCAAGCTAGCAAGCTTGCAACCCTAGGAAGGTAGATAGGGTAGATAGCTAGATAGCTAGCAACCTACCTACTTACCTAACCACGCGAGATACTTCGTAGGAGCCATTTTATTCCGCGTGGTTGCTCTTGGGATTACGAAAAAAGAGAACGTTGCACTATCTTTCTCTTTCCCTCTCTCTTTCTTTCTTTCACACGTACACACAAACACACACACTTTCTCTCTCTCTCTCATAAACGCCAGCATTTTTTACATCCTGGCAAACCGGAATCGCAAGAAGTATACTCTCATTTTCCAACGAATTGGCTCGATTAACGTTAGACGTGTTTCTCTCTCTCTCTTTCTCTTTCTTTCCCTTCTTCTCTATTTCTTTTCTCCTTTTTCTTATTCTTCTTCTTATTATTATAATTATTTCTTCTTCTTGTTATTTCTTTTTCATCTTCCTCTTTTTCTTTTTCTTTCGTCCTTCCTGTTTTTATGTATATATAAATTTCTTGTTTATTCTTCATTTTTCATTTCATCACTATTATTATCAATATCCGATTCTCAATATCGATATAAGTCCATTATATTTTAAAATAGGATATACATTGTAAAGCGATAAATATCGTTCGACTAATTAATTCGTATAATTCGCTAATAAGTTATAGCTCGTTAATTGTTTATTTATTTTTGTTATTTCTCTTTTTTTTCTTTCATATAAATTGAATAAGTATTTTCATTCTTTTTACTTTTTTATCATATCAAACTGTATTACTACATCTTTCGTTTTATTTTTATTTTATTTTTATGCGCTGAAAGGGATATCATTATGGTGCGATATTAATTAAAAAGTTGAATAATTATTATTTATTTATTTATTTATTTATAGATGTTTGAATTTATTTTAATTTTTCTTTTTTTCATCGTGTCCATAATTTTTTTATTTTTCCCTCTGTTTTGGCAACTATACAATATAGTTCACATTGTTTTGATTTTATTTTTGTACGTTGATATGGATATCATTATCGTGTGATATTAATTGAAAGATTAAATATAATTATTTTTTATTTATTTATTTATTTATTTATTTATTTATTTATTTATAAATGTTTAAATTTATTTTAATTTTTCTTTTTTGTCGTCGTATCCATAATTTTTATATTTTTCCTTCTTTTTTGGCAACAACACAATATAGTTCACTTTTAAAGTGTATTTTTCATATTTCATTTCAATAATATGAGTGATAATAGATAATAATATTATTTTTTTGATTAATTCATGGAAAATCATATCCTCCAATTTTTATTACCCTTTATACCTGTATTTTATTAATTTATTTATTATTATAATAATAATAATTATTTTTTTACTGCATTTTTATCTTTCGTATTAATTGTAAGATCGAAAAGAAATTCGTTTCTTCTTTTTTTTTCTTTTTTTTTTCGAAATGTCTCTATCTTTCTTTCTTTTTCATTTTAGTATGAATATGCAAAGATATTTTTTATGGAATAGAAAAGATCGTAAATGGTATGGTGCGCACGATAAAACCTGTCGATTTAACTTTAGATCGATCGATCTTACTTCGTCATAAAGTGAACCTTTTGCGATTAAACTCTCGGCATTATGTTAGTGAATAAATATCAAAAGTTTTTCAACAAAAGAAACTTTCCAAATGATCGAAGTAAAAAGGTTATCTTTATCTTTATCTTTCTCTCTCTCTCTCTCTCCCTTTTACTGAAATAGTGTTTTATCGTATGTGAACATGTATAGCACGTTCCACAAATAACTTGTCCTATTTTTTTTTGTTTCTTCAATTTAATTCATCATATTGAATAAAAAAACAAATATATAATACCTTATTTCTATTTGTTTATAAAATTTATTTTTTGTTTCTAATATTAATTATCAAGTGGATGATCAAGTATATACATAAATACAAAGTACATCGTAATATTTTTTTATTAATATTAATTATTCATTTTAACTAATAACAAGATATAATATAAATAAACGTTACTGATTATTTCTTGAAGAAATTATTTTATGCATTAATAAACACTTGCATTTAATTAATGATCGTATGCACACATGGGTGTTTTGAAATATCCAGTATGCAAAAGTTAGATCAATGATTTGCTTGATCAGTGTTAAAAATTTTATAAGTCAATAGTATAGATATGACCTCTTAAACTTGAAATTTCGTAGAAAGTTTTAACGTGGAATGGTATTACGATCGAGTGTTCCAAACGATATTGCGTTACAGCTCATTAAATTTACCACGACTTTCCATAAAATAATTTCTCCATATAATCGTATTTAACGAAATAAGAAAAAAAAATAAAAATGAAAAGAAAAAAGAATAGATATGTTTTATTTCTAGGAAAAATTACAAAATTATATTCGATTTCTATATACATGTAAATATACGTTTTCGTGTGTGATCATCAATGATAGAAAATATTTAAATGAGTCCAAGTATTTTTCGCAGCATTTGAATGAAATATATGTTTCTTGTTTTTTTCCTCCCCTCTTCTTTTTTTTTGCATTTAATTAAGTTTCACGTTTTGCTTAATTAAATAATATCGATTTTCACGGATATTTCCAATGTTAATAGTCATTATCTTATTCTCTGTCTCTCTTTTTTATTTTTATTCTTTAGCGATTACTGTGAAACATTATGAAAGTAACAGATTCTGTATGTGTTCCCTTGTGTGTGTGTGCTTATTAATATCCAGAATATTTAATATTACTTTTGTACTCATTTCTATCGATGAGCTCATTGTAAATTGACACACCACACACACACACACACACACACACACACACACACACACACACCACGAACATATATATATACATCTAAATAACGGATACATATCCGTACAATATATGAAATAGGAATCAGTTGGAATATGAAGTGTTTATTTAATGACGTTTTATTTTACTCGTGACGAGATACACGATTGAAATGTACAATTTTATATTTTAATTTTTTCTTCTTATGGTAAAAATTACAAACAAACAAACAAAAAATAATGAAATTTAATCTCTTTATCTATAATGTTTATTTCATTCAAGATTTATGGTTTTTTCTTTTTTTATTGAATAGCAAAACAAAACCAGTTAGTATTGGATTGATTATTTGTTTTATATTACACATACATATATATATATATATATATATATATATATATTATGTAATATGTAAATATTTGAAGCACAAGTATTTCTGTGATCGTTATGATTAATATTGTAATATATATTGATTTATAAATATATATGGATATGTTATGCTAAATAATGGGTGAATATCGTATAATATGTGAAATATGAATCGATTGGAGGATGAAGTGTTTATTTTATGACGTTTCATTTTAATTACGACGATCACAATTGAAATATTGGTTTTTTTCTTGTTTATTCATTTATAACTTTTCGTATGGCAAAAATTACGCAAAAAATATATCCATTTGTATCTGTAATATTTATTTAATTCGAGAAATACATGATTTTTCGAAATTACATAACAAAAATTTCTGTAGATTTTATTATTTGTTTCGTGACTTTTGATTTGATAAAAAACACATTATACATATATATATATATATATATATATATATATATATATATATATATATTTTTTTTTTTTAAATTGAACCGAAGCGTTTATGGGATCATTACGATATTATCATCATCTCTATAGTTCTGTTTCACTAGATCGTTTTATCATATCTCTTATTTATATGTATATATTATATATACTAGGATGCTTCGGCCACGCGTTGTTATGGTTTTGTTATAAAATGTTGATTTCATATAATTCTAAACTATTTAGTAAGTTGTAATAATACACAAAATAATACCACAATTAGAATGGAATACATAAAATAATAATACTAGAAAAAATATAAAAAGTAAGATTAGTTACGTCACATGTAAATCTGAAAGACCGTATATATGAATACAGTCAAATAATTGAATTGTGATATAGAGCCATCTATTGAAAACTTACAGTATCTTAAAACCTAGATAACCTATAAATAATAAGTCTTTAAATTAATAATAAAATATAAAAATAATCGCGATGAAAACAATCCTGTATACTAAATTGAAAAAAGTCACACAAAATAATAAAATTTTCATGAACATTCAGTAGTTTAAGTTCAGTAGTTTCGAAATTTATGGGAAACCAACAATGTGGCACTGAATTTTTATATATAAAGATATATATGCAATTTTAGAATAGACGATAATTGAAAATTGACTAAAAATTAGATCTTCAAATGAAATTATTTACAATTGTTCGTCAACATTTTAAATGGAATTGTATTATGAAAGAACAATGTTAAAATAATAATCTCTTTTTTCATTTTGTTAATTTAATAATCAAACCGAATGAATTATTTTCCTTATAAAAAGCATTATATGCATGAACAGAAATATAATAAATGTATAAAATAATTCATAAATATTATCTTACCAAATTTAACATTCGTTTAATATCACGCGAATATCATTTCCTATTAATATTAATCTATTACGCGAAAAACTTTTTAAAATATAATAATAATAATAATAATAATAATAATAATAATAATAATAATAATAATAATAATAATAAAATCACCATTCGAATGAAATAACCTAGTTGAACATTTATTATGAATAATATTGAAATTTGTTTCTTTAGAATAATACCAACCGGTAAAAAAACAAACGTAATTTCTTAACAAAACCAAAACCTCCCTAGTAGCACAAAATATTGAAAAATATTGAATGCATGTGTATTTAATATTAAAAAGAGATTTAATGTCTTTATTTAAAAGACATTAACAATTTATTTAAAAGACGAACATTTAAAAAATAAATAACAAAAGGAAAAAAAGAAAGTGTATAGGTAAAAATAAAAATTCATACTATACGTAATACAGTACATAAAATATCATTCGAAAATTAATATTAATATTCAACGTAACAAAATATTCATGATACTCATAATCTTTGCTTTAAATCATTTCAAAACGTTTATTCTTGACAAATTTTATAAACGTTACAAAAAAAAAACACACACCCACAATTATGTTTTACATACAAAGCAACATTTATTTTCATATTTCATGAATGATAATTATACCTCCAACCGACGAGAAAATATTCTTGTTGCATTGAAGATAAGTATTGAACAACATATGAATAAAACGAGGGCATGGGTGGGGGAGGGGGGGATCGGGGAAAGATATGAAAATAGAGAGAAAGAATAACGGAAAGGGCCGATGAAGTAGTCGAATGAATGGGATAGAAGTAGGAAACGAGTATGAGAGAGAAGATGAGAGAAAAAGGGTGGAATAGGAGGATTGTGAGTGTGGGGGTGGATAGGGGAAAACGTATTTAGTAGAATGCCGGGTGCTAATGCAGATACACAAGGTAGAAAATATTGAAATGGTCGTCCGCGAGAAATCCCATTTAAAGGCCGTACCATGCGGTTGGGGTAAAGCACGCGAATATCTAGTATAACGTAACATATATGAGAAGAGAGTGAGGGTGAGGGTAGAGGTAAGGGTAAGGAGAGAGGGAAGAGAGGGCAGGTAGAGAGGGCAGGTAGATAGAAAGAGAGATATATGTATATCTACGTATTATACGTATTACACGTATATATACGATGTATATATGGTTGTTGTTGTACTCCATTATATGAGGAAAATACAGAGAGAAACGGAAGGAACAATAGTAGTCATGGAAATGTGGCGTATTATCGGTTGAGGATTATGCATAAATGAGAATTGAGAGAACGATCTTTTAGGGATATGTTGAAAAAATTTCAGAAATTTCGATTGCGAAAGAAGCATAATGTTATTTGTTTTATGTATGTATATGTATATGTAATGCTTGTACGTATAATTGTATTATATATGTATAATATTATAATGAATTAGATTGATTATAGGTAGAAATTTGTAATAGTATTTATTGGTAAGATAGAAATTATCGATAACGGTTGTTGAATGTGTTTATTTTTTCTTCTTTCTTTTTTATTATGAGTGTTTCTTGGGTTTTTTTTTTAAATCGTTAATCAATTAGATTATAAAATATGCGATCTTGTATGAATGGTAGAAAATGAAGAAATATGGGAAAGAATATATTTGTTTTTTGATAGGATATGTAGATAGATAATAATATAGATATTATTATTATTAATAATAATATAATATTATGGATTTTGATTACGTGTAGAAATTTATAGCGTTATAATTTATAAATGTATTATGTGGAATATTTTGAATATATTTTATCTGAACTTGATTGTGTATATTTTAAGCCGTGCAAAAAAGAGAGAGTGAGAAGATGAATGTTTTCATTAGCACGTGTTTCCGAATTGTTTTCATTACTATATCTCATGATACGGAACGGTGTTTATGTTTTCATTTTACGAAGTACGGTCAGACGAACAAAGTGTCGAGCCTAAAAACAAGGAGAGTGGGAGTTATTATTAATTAGAATGTTCGCTGAGAAGTGAAACAATCTTTCAACGACAACGTATAGGATACTAGAGTAAAGATAAAACTTTTATATAATTATTTTTTTGAGAAAAAAAGGGTGAAAGAGAGTAAGTAAAGGGATGAAGGTAGGAGCTACCCTTTACCTAATATTAAAATTCAACAAACAAGCGATTTTCGTATGTATATATCTTTATATATAAAAATTCAGTGGCGCGTTGTTGGTTTTCAATAAACTTCGAAACTACTGAACTGATTTTAATGAAATTTTTTTTATTGTGTGTGATTTTTTTCAGCTTAGTACATAGAATAGTTTTTATTGCGATCATTCACGTCATATGTTTTTTTTTCAGATTTACATATGACATAATTAACTTTGCTTTTTATATTTTTTCGTGTATTATTATTTTATATATTCCATTCTAATCGTGGTATTATTTTGTGTGTTGTTATTGATATATTATACTTTCTATATATTAAAAATTTTATTTTGTTTTATGCCTTATTTTAATTCCCAGAAATTATTAGTGAATATAATATTGACTGCATTAAATAGTTTAGAATTATATTAAATCAATGATTGATAACAAAGCAACAGCAATGCGTAGCAGAAACATACTGATATATGTATATACTAGATATTTTTTTTCCAATTAAAATCTCATTAGTTGAAGAGTTAGTAGCAAACGAGTTTTATTTATTTAAACAGTAAAAAAAAGATATAAGCGGAAAATTAAACTAATAATCCCTTCCTACCCTAAGGGGGGAGAGATTATTTATACAAGGAAAAGTCTTGAACGAGAAAGGTAAAAAGAAAGAGAAAGAAATATTAAGGAAACGTAGAAAGAAAAAAACTTGAAAGAACTCGTCGACATATACACACACATATATATATGTAGTGTACCATAGTAGCAGAGCTTTTACAAAGCTCAACCTCGCTGTCTCTCTTTCTCTCTCTTTCTTTTTCTCTTTTTTTTTGAGAGAGAAACCGTTGGAAACTGACTATACTTTCCTTGGAGGTGACCGAGCTAACGATCGCTTTGATTTAACGGCTATTTTTCAGAGTACCACACGAGCACGGTTACAGCCGAGATAGTCTCTGGCAACGTGAACACTTTGGATTCGTCTACGAGTCCAACTACGACAACTACTACGACGACTACTACGACTACGGCAAGGGGAACGTCAACGGCAACGACAACTACGACGAATCCAACGAGAACGAGGAGTCCAACTACTACGACGACTACTACGACGATGCTTAGACCATTGGACGACGAGTTACATCCCACCCTACCAATGACCTTTGCTACCGAGAACTCAACGACGATCTCTGCGCAATCCGGTTCCACAGCTTTGCTACCCTGCGTTGTTCACAATCTTGGCGACGGAGTGGTAAGATTACGACAAATATAACGCACACTCACATACACAAACGCAGACATATATATATATGTATGTATACTTGACTACACTCCACAATTATCGACCAACGAGATCCTTCCAACCCCTTTATAACCCCTTTTTTCTTACTATCTTTCTGTCTCTCTCTCTTTTCTCTTCCCAACCTCCTCTTTTTCATTCCAACTTGTTCCCTTTTCTTTTTTTTTCTTTCCTTTCTTTCTCCTTCTTTTATCCCTTTTATTCCCTATACCATCACGTAACACAGACCAAACGATTTACTGGAATTACCAAGCTTCTTGCCCCCCCCCTTTTTCCTATCATATATCTATCAATTTCAAGGATAACGATGAAATATTTCGCTAAAGAAACATACATTTTAACATCGAACTTTTCTTCTTCCATAAAACCCACTCTTCTCTCTCTCTCTCTCTCTCTTTCTCGTCTATCCTGTGTACCGTTTCTAAATGGAAACGTTAGTAAATTCACGAGTACGTGTATTTCCCTTTATCCTTTCTCTCTTTTTATTTTTATTTCTTTTTTTTATTTTTTCGTTTTTGTTATTTATTGTTATAACAGTTCAAAGAGAACACACTCATATACACAAAGATACAGACAAGACAAACCAGACAGATGGAGATATTTGAAAAGTTCATTTTTCAAAATGCTATATTCGTAGCACAAAAAAAACCTTCTTTCTCTATCTCTTTCTCTTTCTTTATTTCTCTCACGTATTCGACGATATCTCTCCCCAATTTCTTCTTCTTTTTTATTTCTTTCTTTTTCTTTTTTTTTACTTTCTTTTTTATCTTCAATATGTCTTTTAAACTTTCTCTTCTACAGTCAGAATCACTTATATATATATATGTGTGCATTAGGTACACATTCGTTGTACATTTCGTACTCCATCTTTGTTCCTTTTCTATTTTCTCTTCCAAACGAACAACACCCAGATGCAAACCCCTCTTCTTACCATTTCATCCCCCAACTCCCTAATCCCTTCCCCACTACCACCACCACACCCTTCCTTATACCTCATATACTTATACTCGAACCCATATCCCCCAAACGTTAGAGGTATTTGTTCTTTGTATGCATATGTAAGTACTTACCTACATCCCTTATTCTCTTGAGATACGTTCTCACTCACTAAGATAAACAACTTCTCTCTCTCTCTTTATCTCTTTCTCTCTCATTCTATTTATTTCTCTATCTATATATCTATCTATCTGTCTATCCCGTGTACTTCCATCTTCGTTGCATTATTTTCTTCAAAGTCTTTGGCACCATCTCAAACTCTCGGGTAAGATGCGCAAACGAGGAGAGAAAAAAAGTAAGAAGGCACGGATCGAAGTACAAAGTTTAACAAGATTTTGAATCAGTTTTCCGTTTCTTTGATGGAACCTACCTTACCAACCACGTTACCCTACCCTACCCTACCCTACCCTACCCTACCCTACCCTACCTTACCTTACCTTACTTTACTTTACCTTACCTTACCTTACCTTACCTAACCTTACTTTACTTTGCCTTATCTTACCACCCATTCCTTTCTTTCTCTTTCTCTCTCTCTCATCATCTACTTTGACAATCCTTTTTACTGTCCTCATCGTCCTATTCGAAGCTTTGAGTTAGAGAACATTTTCTTTTTCTTCTTCTTCTTTCTTTCTTTCTTCTTGTTTCTTTCGGACCTTCTTTTTTTTCTTTTTTTAGTAAAATGAACATAATCCTTGATCAAGTTGAATATCTTTCATTACTCTTTTACCTTTTCATTTGTTTTTCTTAATTATTTTTGTTTTTCTTGCTTTTCTTCCTTACTTTCATTCATTTATAATATATTTCTTTTTTCCTTTTCCTTCTCTCCCCTGACCACCTCACCCCACCCCACTCTTTTTTTCGCGACTCCGTGGTTGGTAACGCTTTTCATCTTTTACTCGGCTATATTGGGCAAGGATCGAGGAAAGTAAGAGAATCTTCCTCTTTTCAGTTCTTCGTTTGGTTGAAAATGACGAGGTCTTCTTCTAGAGTTAACGTTCACCTATATCTTCTACCTTCAAACTCTGCTCAAAGTCTGGACGTTTCAAACGGAACATCTCGAAAGCTTACCTTCAGAGAAAATAACAAAAGGGATAGAAAGAAAAAGGGAAAGGGAATGGGTGGATGGATGGATGGAAGGATAGGAGAAAGATGGGCAGTGGTTTCGTTTCTTCCATCCTTTCTGAGTACCTACAAGCAAAACAGCATTTCTACTAACTTTACTACCACTACCACCACCACCACCCACTAACCCCCTCCCATCTCCTTTTCTTTGATGCCCTATTTCTTCCTACTTGGGTAAAACTTTTTGCAAGACTTTTGAAATACTGTAGAATTTTGTATACTTTCGTTTATTACTTGCGTATTACATTGTAATAACTTTTTAATTAGTTTAAAATAAAATATTTGTGCATTCATTCATTTTGTGGTACAGGGTAATAGGATAATTAATTCGTACAAATTATTGATAGGAATAATAATACGTATATCGTGGTTTTTTTTTATTTTATAAATAGGATTAGTTTTCTTTTTTTTTTTTTATTTAATTCGATGAAAAGGTAGGGATGATAAATCATCAATTTTTAGAATTAACCCTTATGGGTTGTATATCATGTGGGAAGTGACTTACAAATAAAATTATTTTATTAATGTAATTAAATAATTAATAATTTCATATATTTGTAGTAAGGTGAAGGCACCAGTCGTCGACCATGTGCCAGAAATTGACCATTTTTCACTAAAACGTGAAAAATAAGCTTTCATTAAGTATTGGCCTTTCGAAACAAATGCGGTAGATGGGTTACGTTATTTACCAATGCAATGCTATTATACGTTTGCTTGGATACGATTGTTTATTGTAACTACGAACGATTAATATCAGTAACGACAGTCGTATTCCTTCATACTGTAACTTCCTTAACGCTTTTGTTAAAAGAAGATATGAGTAGTTAAAGATAAGTAATTTCTTAGCTTTTGACTTTTAACACTTTAATGGCCGCTCACACAACATGTGTGTTATTGTCGGAACAACAATTATTGGCCGTTATTTATTTATAACTTTTTATATATTTAAAATTAAATAAAATTAAATTTGTTGTTAACTTGTTGTTGTTTTTTTTATGTTAATTTTTTCGTGAATTTAATAAAGTTTTTAAATTAATTTTTCAAAAATATTACCGATCCCTGGAGACGTTATGCGTAGACGTGCGGTCATTAAAGTGTTAATGCCAAAAATTTTCACTATTTTAATTGCCATTAAATTTCTTATTCATTAAACACATTGTTTTTCGCATTCCAATATCAAAAACTTAATTAATCGAGGGTTCAACTACCGAGTCGTATTATTTGATGTTTTCTAGAAGTTAATATACATTGGGAAGAAGAGAAGTAATGGATAAAAATAAATGGCTTAGTGTTCAAAAAGATGTTAATGAACATGTAATATTTTTATATGAAAGTGAATATTTTCCTGGAAAAATCCTTTCTATTATTGACACTAAAGTGATGGCATCTTCTGTGAAATATACTTCAGCACATTTGCTTGTTGACCTAATATACAGTCAGATGTAAATGTATGTACTTTCAAAAAAATAAAAAAAAATAAAAAAAAATTAAAAAAAAAATCTTCTGTGAAAAAACATGGGCGATTGTGGAAATGGTCAGAAACTCCTGACGTATTACATTACAAATGGGAAAATATACTTTTTCATATTAATGAGCCTATCAAAACGAGCAAAACGCGAAATATTTTTTTTATACTTGAATTAGATTCGATATGGAATTATAGTTAACTTTATTTTTCATTAACGCGTTCCGTGCCAAGCCCTTTTTACCTAACTTGTCATTCAGTCCACTTAATTTTGCTTTAACAAAATCAACTATTACATGTAATTATTAATTATTATAAATAATAACAATTAAACAAACTTGTGTGCTTTGTTCTATACTGCATTTTGTATAATGCATTAATATTTTAATAGAAATATTTTTTAACCGAATTAAATTTGTTATAAACATATATTTTCAGCGCATTAAAAAAATTTGACTAATGGTAAGTGTACCACCGGTGGTACACATGGCCTAAAGAACAAGTTTAACGTGTACCACCGGTGGTACATGTACGTGGCACTGAACGTGTTAACTTTCAGAAATTAACTTCTATTCATTTGTATTTGACCTTTTAGTTGTTATTTCTTCTAATTGATGTAAATAAACGATATTGAAATGATTACTTTTATTGTTTTTGGTTCTAGTATATATGGTCAACTATTAACGAAAAAATTGTCAATTACTGGTTTCTCCAGTCTCAAAAATAGTCAACTACAGGTACAGTGATTGACTTTCCATTAAAGTTTATTATTTTCGTGTACCATAACTTTTTTCGAAAAATATCCTTTGCTATATGACATTCGAAGTACAAAGTATATCTTCACGCATCAAGATCTACTATTTAATAAAAATGCAAGAAGTTACCACTATTTAAGATAAAAATTTCTTTTAACCGGTCGACCACTGGTGTCTTTACCTTAATCATTCAAAAAAAAGAAAAATAAATCATTTCTTATAAATAATAAATTATTCTATAATATTAATCCCTTGAGTACTGAATTTTATCTGAAAATTTTTATATCAATTTCTTACTATATAGATTAATATAGGTAAAATTAATACATTTTATTTGGAATATATTTATATTGGTGACATATAAATATATATTTTTTGCAACAACATTTCAATTAAAAGATATAAATTAAATATATAAATAAAAACGAAATAGAAATATTTATATAGATGACGAGTCTCGCTCGTCAAATGTACCCAAAGGGTTAAACAATTTTGTTGCATATTTACCGAAATAACTTAAAACTTACAATTTGTGAGAATCATCAATAAAAAAAGCCTGACGATCGATAATCGATTGGAATAATTTGCAGATATTGTGTTTTTTATCTCTTATGAATTTATTTATTAATCTTTAAATTTAATGAATAAATTGAGAAATAATTTCCAATCAATGGGATAAAAAATTGAATGTAATTTTTGACTTTATATTTTGGTTAATTTTTGTTTTTTGTTTTTTTTCCAAATGATTATCCTTTCTCAATTTGTTCTTGTTATTTGCGTTTTAACCACAGGCTTACAAAAATAAAAAATATCTCTAACTTTTCTATCCCACTTGTGTAGAAATCTCGCAGTAACAATAAAGACAACAACAGTTGGTAGAATTGAGAAAGTTTCTCATGGATTTAGGAATTTAATTTAACCCTTCGTAGAGCACGTTACCTTTATCTTGGCAAAATATGTTAGGATTGTTATTATATCGATGAGTATAAGAGAAAGTTTGTATTCTTCTTCTTTTATTTTGTTGTTGTTTATCTTAAAAATATAATATCTTATCTTTTATTATCTTTCTTCGCGTTTTTCAAAGTTTCCATCCTCGTTTGGAAAGTTATTCAAAAAATGTGTGATAAAGTTCGCGTATCGATATTTTTTTTTCGATCACTATATTTCCAAAGTATGATATTTTAATAATTTAAAACAATGAAAAATATTTAAAAGAAAAGAAGAAAAAAAAAGATGTCTAATTAGTAAAATTATTCATCGATCATATTATATAAATGAATAACAACGAAAGTTGGATCAAAAGTTCCCAAAGTTGGGTTAAAAAGTTGTTAAGTGATTTTAAAAATGTTATACTCTAATTTTAAATAAGAAAAAGTCTTACGCCAGTAATTATTCTCGCTATTTAACAACTTTAGTCGTTAAACTTATAGATAATAATATTAAAAAGATATATATATATATACAGTACTGCGCGCCATACGGAATCTTCGTATTGTTTAGTTCATATCTTCTAAACGAATCGAAATACCATTATAATTTTTTTTGCATAATATTTCTATACTACAAGCTATTTTTTAAGGTAAAAATAAAAAAAAAATTAAAATATGCGAAGTTTAATAAATTCACATTTTTAATTTTAACTTCCGGTTTACTAAACGAAAAAAAGTTCATTTTCAAATTTTTATTTACTTCCAAGAAAATTAATTTATATTCTCTAATAAACACGATTTATTTCTTATTTAATCCATTAGATTAACTCTTTTAATAGTATTCGAAAAATCTACTCCTCATATTTTGTCAATTCTTTGAAGCCCCATAAATTGGTAATTAAGGTAAAATAAAAAAAAATAATGATGTACAATTATTGAGGTCCTATAGAAGTACAATCAAGCTAATTATGAACAAAATCCACGACCTCACATTTTTTTCGTTGTCCGCTTCACATGAAATGTACCATTTATTAGAAAATATTAATTCTTTGGAAGGATTACTATTACGTATTTATATAAAATATATTTTTACGATGCACAGACCATTCAGATTATTGAAATAATAATAATTATATTATTATTTTGATAATATAAAGAGTAAAAAATAAAACAAATAAATTTTCTATCTTGTTGAATATAACAATTATTAAATTATTATATTATATATTATATGTATACATAATTATTATAATAATATATACCTGAAAATTCTATCCGTTCAGACAAACATTGGTTTAATTTTTCGCCTCTAGAAATAAGGCATTTTTTAAAAATGGGATATCAAAATTTCCATCACGCTGGTAGAAAGTCAAAAATAATGATGGCAATTATATTATTCAATAAAGTTTATTCAAGGTATGAAAAATGTATTATTTCATTTTATTCTAAAAACGGACAGAACTTTCCGGTACACCTAATAATATATGAAATTATTAATTATTTCATTATTAATAACATATTTTTATTATTATTTGTAAGTCACTTCCCACGTGACCGATAAGGGTTAATTTAGTTTGAACGCGTTAGTTTCCCGTAAAAATTGGTCGACATGATTTGTCCTACGGTTATTTGGAAATGAAGAATCTTGGAGAAAAATAAATTATCTGTATGTGTGTGCTTTTGTGTGTGTGTAGATTCGTGCACGATTTCGTTCATACGCTCGGACGAATTTAACTCTTGTGAGCTTGAAACTCTCTCTTTCTCTTTCTCTCTCTCTCTCTCTCTCTCTCTCTCTCTCTCTCACTGCCTCTCTTTCTATCTCTTACACTTTCGGAAAAGATTGGTGGCGAGAGAACGTGAACTAGCTAGAAACACGGACGTTTGTTATACGCGTATCCGTTTCATAGAATTTTTCCACTCGATATGGTAGCATAACGAAAGAAGAGCTTACGCGAGAACGAATGGACAAACGAGCAACCTGATTGTACTTTTATATGTTTCTTTTATACTTACTCGTATGGTCGTGTCACAAAAATATTTTTTTATTTTTTTAAACATTTACACGTATTATACATCTTGCATATCACGTTTCATACGATTTTATACTATTTTTTTTTTTAATTTCTTTTTTATTACCATTTAAATTCGTTCATTATTTTAATTATATTTTAATTGTTTATCTAATTTTTTAATTTTTTATAATATTCTTTCTTATTTCTTTGTTTCTATCAATTATTAATATAATTGTTTTCTTTTATTAATATCTGTCCATTTATAAGAAACTGACTTGTACTACTTTGAAAATGTCTGATCATATACAAGCGCCGTCTGACTCTTACTACTTTAAAACGTCTGACCATATACAAGCACCGTCCGACTCTTACTACTTCAAAACGTCTGATCATATATAAGCGTCTGACTCTTACTATTTAATAATGTTTTACCAAGTAAGAGCTTCGAACAGTATAATGAATAAGTGTGAAATATTATACGATCAAATAAATTTCAATTTAGTTAAAATGAAATTATATAATATTTATTCATTTATTTACTTATTTATTTTATTTATTTTTTAATTTTATTTATACGTGTATATAAAATCTATGCATCGGAATGTAATTATTAAAGAATTATTTACTTAACTCAAATATCCTCAGGCATTTCTCAATAATTGGCTTGATGGAACTCGACTTGTGTTGAAGAAAGAAAAAGGAAAATAGAGAAATAGAGAAATAGAGAAAGAGAGAGAGAGAGAGAGAGAAAATTTAATAGAAGTAGTAGATAAAAATCAATAAAGACTCAGTCACGTTAAACGTCCTAGAAAGACTTCATGCACAAAACGGCTTTATAAAATTTTATCGAGCACGGAAAATGGCAAATCCTTACGACGAGGACGAGGACGAGGACGAGGACGAGGACGACTATGTCATCGACAAAAGCTATGTCAAGAAATATTACGTAAAGGAGAAAAAAATAAGAAAGAACTGATTAATGAAATAATTCTAGAAAAAGTTAGCGACTGCCAAGTGTTTCGCGATTTTAACAAAAACACTCAACCCCGACCTATCACTTTTCCAATTAAGAACTGACCTTCGAGTATCATCCACCCTTTTTCAATCTTGCTATTCCAATGGGAATTAAATGAAATTAAGATTGACTGAAATATTATATTTATATATATAATATAATATATTTAATATAATTCATCTCATTTTTCACGATTAAATTTTTAATCGGAAGAAAATAATTATAAATTATAAATTAATTTTAATTTAATTTTAAAGACATATGAAAATTATTAATTAAAATGCATGACACAAAATATATAAAAATAACATATTTACGCGAAATTATAAAATTACAACCGTAATAGAAAAAAAAAAAAGCAAAAGATTTTAATTTCTATATAAAAATTTGAATCGTACAAAATTATATTAGATCGTCCCGAAAATTTCTTACGTTTTCTTGGTGATAAGTTATACAATATTGCATGAATAATATTTTTTATTTTATGTTATTTTAGTAAATAATATTGATTCTGATCTATATTACCTTTTTCTATAGTGTATATTACTCAACAATTACTAACAAAAAAATAAGTATAAAATTAAAAATAAAATTACTATTTTTTAGTAATTTTTTTTAGTAATTTTTTACTAATTTTACTACGTGTAAAATTACAAAAAAAAAAACTTATCAGACGATCTAATACATGAAAAGTATTTTGGTTTTGTTTCGTATAAAATTTAATAAAACTAAAGGATATATTATTATTCGAAATTACAAATAATAATTTCATTTTCAGGACTGTAACGTAATAAAAAGAAAATAAATTTGAACGTGTAAAATTCGGAAAAAAAAATAATCCTGGAGAATATTTTTTCATAGAAAATTTGTACTCCCAAAAACGTTGACGCTTTGAATATTAAAAATATTTCTTTTTCTTTTACTTTTTTTTCTATTATTCGTCCTTTTACCTTTCTACACACACAGCTCCCACTAACCTTTCTTTAACAAAAAAGAATGCAACAAGTGTACCGTACAATAAGAAGGGGTATAGGGGAGTTTTTGTTAAATTCACTTTACATCTTCCACGTCGATACGAAAAAGTTTTAACGATCGCTGTGGCAAAAGAGTTGTATACTTCTTTGGCATTTTTCTTGAAAGGACGATAACGACGTCAAGAAGGACGAGAAAGATGGTGGGTGGGGGGGGGGGTGCATTTGGTCTTCGACTTTACGTCTAGACGAAGACTTTTTAAACTTAAGGAAGAGATGGTGGGAGAGGCGGTAGCGGACTCTTTCTTTTACATATTTTCCTATAAAAAGTGGAAAAAGATGAAGAAGGAGAAGAAGAAGAAGAAGGAAGAACAAAATTCCTTTGAAGGGCGACACATCGACGAATGAGTTCCACGCAAAATATATTCCGTAATATTAATTTTTTTTTTTTAATTTTTAATTTTTATTCTAATCTTCGATGCGTTCTTAGTAAAATTATTTTAAACTTTTCACAATTTTTTGATTTTGTTTTTTCAAATTTATATACGCATATATAAACATATATTTAATATATATATATATATATATATATATATATATATATATATATATATATATATATATATATAATATAAATAAATAAATAAATAAGTAATATAAATATATTATATATACGTGTGTGTATGTATTTTTCTTTACGAATTTTAACGTAGAAATTTATTTCGTTACTCTATTTTCTATTCTTTTTTGGACTCTTTCTTTTTATTATAATATAATTCAAACAACGAATTATTATTAATCTATGGGTTACCGCAGTGCAAAATAAATTTTTACGTATCATTCGATCGAAGATTTACGCAGAAATTATATTTCTTTATCATTTTACGATTGCATACAAATTTTTATAGAAATATTTTTCATTTAACTATAATAGAAAGATTAAAAATAAATCACAAGTTCATAACAAAAAAAAAAAATAATTAAAACATATGAAATCTAATAAATAACGTATGAATAATTTACAACGATTATTACATTCGCTCTGATTATTTTTAATTTGAAAAGAAAATTATACCTAAATTAAAAGAAAATAAAATATCGACTTATAAATATCGTACTAGAAAATATTATGTGTGTAAAGCGTTTAGAGTTAACGTGTGTTGCCATCTAGAAGAAATCCTTTTCGTATAATTTTAGAAAAATGAAAGAAAATAATAGGTTTTAATTTTTTGTAAAAATAAATTTAGAGCAAGCAACGTTATAAGTAGACCGATAACACAGCTCCTTCATTAATCCTTTCACGTGGAGCAGTTATTTTACGAGCCTAAGACTAACTTTCATTCAAAGCAAAAAAAAAATTGAAGAAAAAAGTAAACATAAAAAATGGAGAAAGTATAATATAATATGAAGCATTATACGTGATATAATATTATACATTCTAGAGTAATTTTATTCCTTTATGTCTCTTTTTTCCTTACACTTTGTTTTTTTCTAATTTGAAAAAAATACGCAGAATGAACAAACCAACAGAACAAACAAAAAACGAACAAACAAACGTACAACACGAAACGTTTAATAATTAAAAGAGCGTTTAAAGAACAACAACGTAATAATATTCAGGAGAGACCTTCAGTAGAAAAATAAAATAGAAAAAAACAAATCTTTTTGAAGTACCAAGTCGAAAATAGTCTTATTTTCTTTTTTTTTATAATAAAACTTTGTACGATTTAAATATAATCTAATAAATAATTTATTATTAAATATAATTCGAATGTATACATGTAAATGCATATTTATTTATACGTTCGTTTGATTGTTTTTTTTATTGAACGTTTAAAAACAAAAGAACGATCAATTAAATTAATTTAATTAATTTTATGCTAATATAATTATTTTATTTAATATATTATATATTATAATTATATATAATATGTAATTTAATTATTATATAATATTTATAATATTTAAGTAATTAAATTTTGATTTAATTAATTTATTCATACAAATGTTGTTACAAAATGCTGCTTTATTTTTCTTTTTCTTTTTTTTTTTTATTAATTATTTTTCTTTTTCATATTTTCTTTTTTTCTCTTTTTTGCGTAACTAACAGTTGAAACAATTGAGAATCAATTCAATTTTCTTATAGTTCGATAAAAAATGAGAAAAAAATATTTTTCTATTATATTTTCTAAGGACTAAAAACGAATCGTGCGTTCCATGCTGTTTCCAAAAGGATCCAATTTTCATGTATCACCCATACCCATTGCTTTACATTTTATCGGGCCAACTTTCCGCAACTCAGTTATTCTCTTTCTCTTTCTCTCTATCTTTATTTCTTTCTCTCTTTCTTTCTTGTTCTTTTTGCTATGGAAAACTTGAGTATTCACGCTTTAGTCTATTCCTAGAGAAACTCATGTGACTATCTCGATGACTATACCAGGGTCTTACTTTTCCCATTTCAATATTGTATTTCTAATCTACCAATTTAATAACAGATTAGATTACTATAATACTTTTTCTTGTGTGCTATTTTCACGATTAGAAATTATTACTCTCTGGATAGGTTAATCAGTTTAATAAAATAAGTGGATTAAATGGTATTGTATTATGAATTCGTTTGGAAATGAATTTTGTTCGTAAAATTATCATAAGTACATTTATTATCGAAAGAGAAATTCTTTTTTAAAATGAAAAAAAGAAAAAAATATTTAAATTGTTCTAAAAAGTTTTAATTAAAATAATATTAAATAACAATAAATAACATTAATAATGTTAAAAACAAATGAAATTATATATATGGGCCGCCTAAATGGAGAGGAAGATGGAGAAGAAAGAGAGGGAGGATAGGAGGAGGAAGGAATGTGATAATAAAGAGGGTGAGGATGAGAGGTTCTGCGAAAGAGACGGCAGAGGGAGACTGTTGGAAAGAATATATGGGCCGCCTATTTTGAAAGTGGCTTGCCTCCATTTATGTTCGAATGCGTTTTCTAATCACGAATGGAGTTAAGTCATTAGTCAATATCAACAATTTGATTTGTTATAAATTTCTAAGGGACCCAACTCCATTCAACATTATTTAAGATGCTTCAAATTGAAAAAACAACACTCAATTTATTTTGCATATCTTTAAAACACTTCAGAAACAGATTTTATACGATTCAAAACACTTTTTTACTACATAACGTACAAAATTACAAATATAACCTACAAAACAATTTACTACTCATCTACATTTTGTGCGTGTGAAAGGGATTTGAAGAAATCATGATGTTCCCGTGATATATATGAGCCGTTCAGTGCACACATCGATTATCTCCATAAAAAAAAAACTTTAGCAATGCGATGAAATAATGTATACTGTTCTTTAAATTCCTTTCAATGGCCAAAAAAATTTTGCCGTTTAGTGATGTTTATCTTTATTATTCAGGAAAGTTATTATAAATATAAAAAGTTATGACTATACTAAGTGCTTTGACACTTAAATGTAAAATTTTTCAAAAAGTGGAATTAATCGATGTGTTCACTGAACGGCTCATATCGTAATAGGTCAATTATGTCCTTGAATTTTGTTGTTGTAATTTGTCTGATATTTTATATAGTGGTGTAAATACAATATTTTCGAACTTTTTTGGTCTACCCCGACGTGGTAATAAATTCAGGACTTTCAAATTTTCATTTTCATTCATTGATGTCTTATAGAAAATTTGATACGGTACATTTCTGACAAAACGTATCCAACATATTCTTAATCAGTTTATTGATTCTTCATCAGAATTCTTTACCCTTTTCAAAATTGCATCTGCTAATAATTTTGTTACTACAAAATCTTTTTGTCTCATTTTATTTACAATAAAGTATTATTATATTTACTCGGAATATAAGCAACTTCAAATGCTTTATTGATACATAACATAAAGTTGTACAATAACCAGGTGCAACCGGAAAATAATAAATGACGAATGGAGATTAGCCACTTTCAAAATAAACTTTTCATCATTCTGTTGATCAACCAATTTTTTTGTTACAATATCTTCATGATTTTAAATATATTTGTAACAAATTGCTTGAGAATGAAAAGATCATGTAAAAATTTAACTATTACGGTAGCTAACTCGATTTTGTTGAGAAAATGAAGATAGGCCACTTTCAAAATAGACGGCTCATATATATTATAATTAATAACATTAAATAACATTAAAAATGGTAAAAAGTGTCAATTAAAATAAATTTCATTTAATAATTATCACTTTAATAATTAAATATTGATAAATTTATGCAATACTTATTGACTCTAAAATTTTTAACGTAACGTAATAGTGCAAATAAATGTGTAATTAAATAAAATGCAAAGTATTTAAAAAAAAATTACAAAGAATAGTAAAAGCTTTTGTGATTTAACATTATATTATATATATATATATATATAGTTATCTCGTTTCAAAGAGATCGTATTATAATCTTTTACGCAGTAAACCTATTTTTTATATTTAACAATCCATCTGCTCGCACCGACACTAATTGAATAAAAAATGAATTTTTCATAAATTGATAATATGGTGCAATATATTATCCAATTTGCATTCTTCTTGCCTAGAATTTTGATTGCCAGCCTATTTAAATTTTTAACAAGTTCTATGTGAAAGCTACAAAAGAAAGGAAACTTTTTACAAAAGAAAAAGAAAGAAAGAATTTTCTTCAATGATAGCCGTAATATGTTACAACGAAATGCTGACAAGGAAAGATATAATACTAAAGGAAAAAGAAAGGATATAAAAAAAAGAGAGAGAAAGAGAGAAGAATATATATATATGTGTCCATTCTCGTTTTTCTCAGAGATATGAAGAACAACGTATGAAATATATACATACATGATACGTGAATATTTATTTTCTTTTTCTTTTTCTTCTATTTTTTCTATTCTTTTTTTCTATTCGTCTTCTTTCAGTCTTCTTTCTTTTCCGTACTTTCTTATTTCTACCCTTTTTAGGAATGAAGAGAGTTGAGCATATATTTCTCTCTATGGCAAGGTGCAAATCGTACAATTTGAAAAGAAGGAAATAGAACAAAAAAAGAAAGAACGAAAAAGGAAATAGGTGGAATGAAAAGAAAATTAAAAATAATGAGAAAATCAAGAAAATTAATAACACGAATGAATGCACTTTTATTTATTATTACTTTATGTGTAGTAATATAATGAAATAAAATCATACTAAAATAGAAAAAGGTTAAATAAATTCGGAGAGAAAGATAATGAATAATTTTTGAAAGAAAATTTTATGATTTATCCAACGATACCGTTGGTAACAAAAACGAAATAACAGTAACATTGTGATAATTATTAAAATCCGTTCAATTAAAGGAGAATATAATTAAAAATAAAATATAATTTTATTAAATATTATATTATATTATATATTAATAAATATTATATATTATAAAATAAAATATAATATATAAAATATAATTAATTTTGTAATCTTTCTTTTTTTTCGTTTTATTCTCTCAATTATTAAAGTTAAAAAAATGATAACGATACTTGGATCATAATTCGAATAATTTGTATTAAAGTTTAATAAAACGTTTTTAATATAATTTTAAATAATCTCATTAAAATCCTCCTTTCTCATTTTAACTTATCACAATTTTACAAAAAATTTAACAGACATTCTAAAAAAACATCATTACTTTATACGTTATTCAAATATTTCTATTAATATTTAATAAAATCTTTTTATTAATCTTGAATATAATACAATTTTCAATTTTCAAACGTATTATCAATTATCATTAACCATATTGAATCATTATAAATAATTTTAAAAAATAATTCAATTTTATTTTTCTTAAATGATGAAATTCGTTAGAATTAAAAAAAAAAATCAGTACTGAATATTAAATAAAAATGAAAGAACGTGCAAATTTTTCCTCATGTTTCCTTTATTAACATCTTTCTTAACCGTTCCGAGTTTTAATGAAAAATAAATGTTCTCTCATACAGGGTGTCTCAATCGTACAAGTCAAATTGTTTTCCCAAATATACTATAAATATATTTTTTCACTTACATTACACGTCATTACACGATAGAAGAAAAACAAATACACGGTCATACAAGATAGGATTAACAAAAAATCCATAAAACACATTGACCCTTAGGATGAAAATTATTTTTTTCCCCTATGATAAGTATATATCTCCTGATTTTCTTTTTCTTTTACCACCAATCAAATAGTATGTCCCAAAACATTTTCCATATCATTAAAAAAAAAAAAAAAGAAAAACAAAGAAAATAATTAATATGCGTTTCATCAGTCGTAGCACCCAGTATATTGCAGTCATCCATGTACTCCTGAAAGTTTTGTATGCATGTATTTATGTATGAAGTAAAACATGTATAGAGAAGAGGGGGAAGGAGGAGGAAGGGAAGCAGGAAAGGGTAAAATAGGAAAAACCACGTTTTCCGCGAGTAATATTCCTCCTTTACGTAGAAGTACGTAAATACAAATGTAAACTGTTCACTTAGCACGCTTTCTATATATTCATAAACACACACATATACACTCATACAAACATGCGGGTGCTTACAAAACATGAAAAGTGAACACCTAAACCCCGGCATAGTACTTCTTCACTTCCTTTCCTTTTTCCACCCCTTTTCCTTTCTCGTTTCTCCTTCTCTCTCTCTCTCTCTCTCTCTCTCTCTCTCTCTCTCTCTCTCACTCTCTTTTTCTATACATAAGTCGAGTGACTCGTAATGTTATCTCACCTCTTGCGTTAAAACTAGGACGAAGTAAATTCTCAACATTTTCGGAACCGAAATACGAGCTTGAGTTTATACCATGATAAAACGTATAAGTATCCTATATATATATCTTTGTATTATATTTATCTTTATATATATATATATGTGTGTATGAGTGTCTGTGTGGACGTGTTAATTTAACTTTTATCAAAGCTTGAACTATTTACATCCTAGGACTAGGAGACTTAAAAAATTGAGAGATCGTTTTGTTGGTTTTTCTTACTGGCAGCCATGTCGGTTTCTAAACTAACTTTCAACGCTATTAAATCATTCAAGACGTTTCCAAAGTCGCGACACTGGAAAACGTTTTACCTTGATCACATAGAGAAAAAAAATAGAACAAAAAACAAGGAAGAAAAAAAAATTTAGAAAAAAAAAAATAAAAAAAAATGTGTAATACCAAAGAAAAATGTGAAAAAAAAGCAAACCTATATTGAAAATTATCCTTGAAAAATGTGTTTTAAATTAAGGATTCGTTGAATAATTTATTACATTTAAAAAACCTTCCTCCTCCAAAAAAAAAAAAGAATAAAAAGAGAAGAGGAAAGAAAAAGGGAGCAATAAAATAACGAGATGCATTTTCTTTCTTTTTGTCTCTCTTTCCCTTTCTCTATCTAAAAGAAAGGAAAACCAATGGGACATATATACCCAGAGACAAACATAGAAAAACCACGACGAATTTGGAGTACCAAGTTCAAATGAAATCGCTAGCGGTGACGAGAGGTTATTTAATTGGTTTTTCCAAACGAATCCGTTCGGAACCAACCTACCCTCTATATTTCCCCCACTCTTTTCCCTTTTCACCCCCGACAGTTTTCACGGGAATAACCTCGCGATGATATACTCCCATTCCATCGTTTATCTTTGCTACTCATCCCCTATTCCAAACCCCATATTCCTACCCTCTTTCACCACCACCACCCTCTATCACTCTCATAACTACTACATTCTAACAACATATATGTTATCGCCACCACATCTGTGTTCAAAAAGCATTGAAAAAGCAATCTACCGTCAGAGTGATCACAAAGTTTTCTGGCTGACATTTGGAAAACTTTTAACGCGTCTATGTAACTCTACTACGAGTGAAAGCAAACGAAAATTCTAAGGGTTTTTCTCCTTATTTATTTTATACATAAGTATGGGGTGAGGGGGTATTTCCTATTAATCCACGTGGCTTGCGTTTCTTTTTTGTATTTTTTTTTTATTTATATAATTGTTTAGAAAATATTTAGAATTTGAAAAAATTACCCCCTTGTCCCCCCATTAATTAGAGTAAATTTAATTCGATTAAATTTTGTATATAAAGATAAACAGAAAGAGGGAGAGCGAGAGAAATGCATTGGGTTTGTTATTCGAAGGATTTCTAGAGAAGATGAATGGATTTATTTCCACCCCTCTCCCTCTTCTTCGCAAACCCCCGTTAACCTCAAATACCCCTACACTTAGCATCTAGAAATTCCTCACATACCTTGAATTGCTCGGTTGAACTCTAATCCAATTTGTCTTTTCAGGGTTAACTGTAGAATATAACTAATCATAAATAGTAAAGAGAAATGATTGAATAAAAAACGAAAACATGAAAATATAATTGAGGTTGAAGTAAGTTTTGGTTCAAATATCGACAAAATTGGGTAAAACTTATTTTATATTAGATATTGTTTACTTTTGTTTAATAATCGTGAACCACTGGAAAAAGGTTACTTTGCTATTCCGATATATGTATAATATATGTATATATACATATATTATTATATTATATGTTTGGTGCATCGTATGCATTCTAAAGTAAACCACATTCTCTCCTATATTCCTTCTGTTTTATAGTTGCTATTGCTAGAGAAAAGAGAAAAGGGGAAAAGTAACAACATTTGTTGAAATTGGAAGGTTTCATAAGAAGAGAACAAAGAACAATAGGTAGCATAATATTAGATATATATATAATACATACCTACTGGGTCGGCTAACAATTTTCAAACGTAATTTTCCAAAATCAATTATTAACTTGTTCCAATTACAATTTTCAAATGCAGTTTGATTATTCATTTAAAAAAAAATAACACGAAGAAACAAATAAATATTAACCTAAATGTTTCGATGTTAATAATTTTTAAAATTATTTAAATGTTCATAAATATTGAACGAATCCAAGAATTTTTTAGGCAATACAGTTATTCTTTTTCTTCCCCCCCCCCTTTCCCTTTAAAAAAACTTACAATTTAACAATTTGAACCAAAAATTAGCCAAAATAGTATCAAGAGAAAAAAAAAGAATGAAATCAATTTAAAAAATGTGTATCGTAGGTTAGTCTACAAAATTCTGGCTCACCCTTTATAAACACGCGCTCGTACACACACACACATATACATACGTGCGTAAATACTCGTAGTAGTAATAGTAGTAGTTATTTGATGAAAATTTTTGTTTCGTTTGTCCCCTTTTTTTTACTTTTTCTCTCGTTCAAGTTTACGAGAGCAAGAGATAGAGAGAGAGAGAGTATTTTATTATCAAATATTTCTCTTCCCTTTCATCTTCTGTTGTATCACCCCCCCCCCCGCCTTTCCTCTCCCTCCCCAGTCTCTTTCGTTTTTGTTTCTATTTCAATTTCACGTTTATACGATGACATTTGTGTTAACTTTATGGGTAGATATTTAACTAGCCGTTCGTCTAGTTTTCCTCCTCAAAGCAAGGATGCAGGAGCTCTCATCATCAGGGAGATCAACGAGAGTGTAAAGGATCATAAGGATCAGAAGGAACGTTCGTTAATTAAATTTTGTCTCTCCTTTGTCGAATAGATTCCAATTGTTATATATATATATATATATATAGTACATGTATACCTATACATTTACGTTTACGTGACAGAAATAAAACACATTCCTGATTATTTCCTAACATTTATTAAAACGTTTGTAAACAATTTATTTCTTAAATTCTCCGATTTGACAACAACAAAAAGAAAACGTTTTTTTAATTATTTTTTATTTTTTAATTATTCTTAATTGGTAGAATATTTTATTATTTTAACAAGAATACAAAAATTATATCCTAGTAGCACAAAATATTGAAATATTAAAAAGAGATTTAATGTCTTTTTAATATTAAATACACATGTATTCAATATTTTTCAATATTTTGTGCTACTAGAGTAGTTTCGTTAAAGTTAATAATTTTGATTGTTTTACGCCAATATTAAGCGGATATAAAAATTAATATTGTAAGCTAAAAATTAAAAAAAGTTTTTAATATCCTATAATATAATTATATTATCAAGGATTGAGATTACGTTTTTCGTTTTATTATCACGATAATATCGTAAAATATCTTACTATCATTAATCAAGTTAGTTTGTTCGATCGATTAAAGTAAAGCGATGTAATATAAAAAGGAAAATGTGTTTAGTTGGTGTGTGCGAATGGTACATAGAAGTTTAATAGTAAAGAAAATCAAAGAAGGGAAGAAAAACTAAAAGGAAAAAAAGAAGAAAGTAAAAAGAGATAGGAAAAGAGAGTACACTCTCTTTCTCTCTCTCTTTTCTCTCTCTCTCTCTCTTTATTCTTCTTCGATGAATCGTTTATTTTAGTCGTTAAAAAAGCTTCGACCACAAAACACCCAAGAGGATACGTGTATTCGATCCTTGCTTTTTGTTGTGCCCCTAGTAAAAGCAGTGAATAAAGGATTCCACGTGTTTTTTCGTGCCAAGTACTTAAACACACACACCAACACACAAATACATATACATATGTCTATGTATAGTATAACATACTTAATTACAAATCCACAAATTCACATATACCTATATATATATATTTTAAAAGTACAACACACTTACAGTTAGATACCAAGTATACGATGTAAACGTGTAGTGGTTTGCAAAAGAATATTAAAAAAAAAAAACTTTTTAATATTCTCGAAACAATCGATCGACTGAGAAAGAGTAAACAAGGGAAGTAGAAAAGAGGTAAAAGAGGTTAAAAGGAATGAAAGAATAAAAGAAAGAAAGAGACTAAGTCAATTCTTGAACACACACCCCAGTACACTCAAATACACTTCAACAAATCCCAATAAACCCCTATCCAGCAATAACCACACATACATATTAGAATTTCTTTTATTAAACACACCAATAACTATACATCAATAATCTCATACGCACGTATAGGAATATTTTTCTTTTCTTTTATACGTACAAATACACACGTACTTAACCATAACCACAAGTATAATATTAGAATTTATTTTGCTGTATAGACAATTACATATCAACAACCGTATATATATAGACATTAGGATTTTGTTGAAAATACAATTGCATAGCAATAAGTACATATATATGTGTATATGAGTAAGAAATGGTTGACTTTTTGTTTACTAAAACAAAACCATGTTTACTAAACTTTTTTACTCAGTGCAGTGTATCCTATACAACATATAAATAATGTGTGTTCTTTTTTTAACACCTTGTATATAACTCGTGTATAATAACTATTCTAATATAAGAAGAATGCATTGGAGTATTAAATAATAATTGTTTTGAGAGTTAAGTAATAATTGTTAATTAATCAAAATAAACATCTATTGTTACCTGAAAACACGGAATATACGATCTATGTACTTTCCTCTTTGAAGTTCTACTTCAGACTGTGTCATTGTCCTCTATGAAAATACTTCTATTAAATGTTGATTATATGACTTTCCAAACGTTCCATATGTGTATATGTTGCGTAGGTAACAATAATCATTCCTTTTGATTATATTAATAATTATTTTAATAGTCTAATGCACTCTACTTACATTACTGGAAAATTTTATCCTCGAAGTCATTATTGCGCAACAGCGATAAAATAATTACATTAGAATTAAAAAAAAGCTAAAATTAGAACGTTATAATCCTAAATTTTCTTTATTATGAATATTATTATCGCTGTACACATGCGTAACGTTCGGAAAGTTATATAAACAATATTTAGTAAAGAATGTTGATAGAGAGGACAATGACTCAGTCTGAAGGTGAATTTCAAGGAGGACGGTTCTCCGATCACATACTCCGAGCTTTTAGACAATAATAGACATTTCCATCGATTAATTAATCATTATTTTAATATTCTAATGCAGTGGTTTCAAAACTTTTGTTCTACCGTCCCCTTTCCAGGAAAAATATTACTTAGCACCCCCTGGAAATTAATTTTTTTTTAATTTTAATAGCAATTAGCAGGAAATATATATGTATTAATGTTTCTACCTTTTTCGTAAAATATAGTAAAGGAAAGTGTAAATTAGCCCCCTTACAGTTATTCATCACCCCCTCCCCTCCAAATGCACCTGTGGCCATCACCGCCCCCCTGAATCGCTGCAGCACCCACCTAGAAGCGGTGGCGCCCACTTTGGGAATCACTGCTCTAATGCATTCTACTTATATTAGAATAATTATTATACAAGAGTTATATACAAGGTGTTTAAAAAAAATCATTCAACATTTATATGGTATATAGGATACATTGTACTGAATAAAAAAGTTTATATTGCCTAAACATAGGTCGAAACTCAACCGTTTCAGATATTTAAACATTTTTGTTTGTTATTATCATTATTGACTTATTACTAAATTTTCGATATTTACAGAAGATTTTCCACATGTCCACCTTCCATTTCTATATACACTTGGCATCTTCTTTTTATACAGTTGCGAGCTTCTTCTAAAATTCCATATTTCTTTCGCTAATATTTTTATAATACTTTATAACTGTGTAATATCTACAATCATTGATCTACAACTGACCGCTGATTCTCAATGAATTACTTTTGGCACTTGAATAAGAACATTTAGAACGCTGTTGAAAAACACTACAGTTATCATCACATTCGATGAAAGCAAGTAAGTCAATCATGATACTAGCAAAAGAAAATGCTTATATCTCAGAAATAGTTGACTTTTCCACCTATATTTACCAAAACTTTTTTACTTACATCAGTACAGTGTATCCTATATACCATGTAAATATTGAATGAATTTTTTGTAATACCCTCTATATATACTTACATATATATATATATATATATATATATATATATATATATATATATATATATATATATTATAATATGTATATATATACTAGGTGTGCCCCGTCACGCGTTGCTGTGGCTCAGTCTGATTAAATAGAAAAGAAAAAAAAAGATAAAGAATAAGTTTCTAAAATGTTACACCTCCCTCCTCCGAGACGAACTCGATTTCCGTCTTCCCAGCCCTGCGAGGGAACCTCAATCTTTCCCTAGACGTGAAGACATTTATACGGCATTTTCACTGTAGAAGATAACCTATCTTGCCCCCTTATCTCTTTAAAATACATCACAAAATAACTAAACTCAATTTTAACACAATGTAATACAAAATTAAATATTAGTAAATATTTATTTAAATGGAAATAAAAATTGAATATGAATATTAAAAAAGCTGACTGAGCCACAATATGACGTTGTCGTATAAATAAAGGTTAGGTTATATTCAAATGTTCCGCGCAGTTACTGAAATCTATGGCCAACAGATGGTGCTGGACTTACCTGTTTTTTTGTGTTTTTTTTTTAATTAATTAATTAGTTTATAAATAAATTAATGTAATAAAAACATACGTGTATGCGAATGCAAAATTGTGTTAAAATTTCAAAACAATCGATAAAGTATTTCTGGAGATTGGAGGTTAGGAACAAACGAAATTTATATTTTTATATATATAAACAAATATATAAATAGACATTTAATTAAATTTTTATGTAAACATATTAATTTTTATATATTTTTTATTATATATATTTTATTTTATATATTTTATTATATAAATATATTAATTTTTATATATTTTATTGTGTATATATTTTATTTTATATATTTTATTATATAAATATATTAATTTTTATATATTTTATTGTGTATATATTTTATTTTATATATTTTATTATATAAATTCTTTTTATTCTTATATAAATTCTTTTTATTTTTATATAAATGGACGTTTAATCAAATACACAGATTAGAATTTCCTTTGTAGAAAGTACTTGAAGATTTTGGAATACTTTTCGTAGTCTAGTAAAGTAGAATATAATAATAAACGCAATGTAGTTCGGTTCTTGGAACTGGTTATCGAGTGCATTAACGCGTAGAGCTATTTCGGAAGGAGAAACGGAATTCTATAGGAGAGATTCCATTATCCGGACGATTAGGGACAACGACGACGTATCGTAGCCAACTTGTATCGGTTAAACGTATATAACTATGTACATAGAATAGGGTATCTATGTATCTTCGAGGTTCCTCCTATAACTTTGACGAGATTCGAAACTTTAACAGAAGTAGAATATTATACTTATATGTGCGTAATAACATTATATTATAATATAATGTTAGTAATATTATAAGAAATAAGTATAGTAAAAATGTATACGAGGATTTTATTAATTTTATTTTAATGGATAGTTAAATCGATTTATTTTCTTTGATGTTAAAATGATAAATGTCTGTTATATTCAATTTTATTACAAATTTTGAATAATTTAAATCAACGTATATTATTATATTTTAATATATGATTATTGTTTGTTTGGTTTATTATTGGGGTAGTGCATCCTACCAACTTGAATATTGAAAATGTTGCATTTTTTAAGAAATCTAATAATTTAGAGTAATTTTATACTTGTTTAAATACAACAACTTTGTTACGGTTTATTTTTAACAACTTTGTAAAAATTAAAATATTATTTTTCTCGTTTTAGAGTAAAAAAAAAACAATCAATAATTTTTCAATTCATGGTTTTAGAATTAATTGCAAAATAAATATTCTTTTAATTAAAATTTAATTGAAAAATAAGTAATTAATTATTAATTTGAAAAAATTTGAAATGGTAAATCAAATTTGAAAAAATTTACAATAATATTTGATACATTTGATAAATTAACGTAGTATTAAAAAAAAAAAAAAAAGATAATATTTTTTTCTTTCCTCGTGATCTAGTTATTTTCCAACATTGTTTAAATTCCATTATATTAAATGAGTCAATTTCAAACCACAAGTAATACAATCACACCAAAAGTTCACTGTCTGTACTATCGCAAACTCCTTATTCCAGTCATAGATACAATTTTACATATAGAAAAGAAAGGAAGGAGGAAACTGTGACGGAATAGAGAGAAGGGAATGGGAAGGGTGTGGGAGAAAGAGAGGTTTATAGTTCCAGATGTAAAAAGTCAAGGAAAAGAAAAAGATAAAGATGAACATTACGGTAAAACTTTATCTCGTAACTTGCATTCAATCGAATATAACTCGATATCTCGACAACATCCCAAAGGTTCCATCGTGATTTTTCTTCATACGGAATTTTGTTAGAAAAATACTCCCCTAAGGTTGGTCAAAAAATAAAAACAAAAAAGAAGTCTCGTTGGTAAAGAAAGATATATTTGTTCAATAATATCACGTACAACTTACGTACACGTACGTGTTTTATACCAATCATGAACGATTAGATCATTTCTATATATACACGTAATAGGATATATTCATTTTGTCAAATAATTTTGCTCGATTTTCAGCAATATTTTGAAAAAAAAAAAAGAAAAGAAAAAACATATCGAAAAAAGTTTCATCCTGATTTGATTTTTTTAATACAAATTATTGGAAAAAAAATAATTAATAAATAAATATCAAATTTTATATAAAAAAAATACAATAATATTATAATAATATAATTTAGAGAGTAATTTTTATATTAATTTCTTTTAAATATAACAATAATATACTGCGATATATTCTTAAAAATCTTGTACAAATAAAAATATTATTTTTCTCATTTTAGTGAAAAACAAACAATCAATTATTTTTCAATTCATTGTTTTAAAGGTAATTACAATATAAATATTTTTTTCACCGCGGCAAATCAAATTTGATAAATTAACAAAATTAATTGAATGAATTCGTAGTATTTAAAAAAAAAAAAAAAATAACAAAACAGATAACATTTTCTCCTTTCCTTGTGATGTAGTTATTTTCCAGCATTGGAAAAATAAAAAAAAATTATTATTATTTATTATTTTATATTATTTTAATATTATATTATAATATTATTATATTCGAAAAATATTTTATTTTAAATTATTTTAATATTATATCGTAATATTATTATATTTGGAAAAAATATTTTATTTTAATTATTAAATATATAATATAAATAAATACAAATATTTTATTTTAAATTATTAAATATAATATAAATTAATGCACAAATTTTTTATTATAAATTATTATAATATTATATTATAATATTATTATATTTGAAAAATATTTTATTTTAAATTATTTTATATTATATTATAATATTATTATATTCAGAAATTAATATTAGTGAAAAATATTTCACGCGTGAATACATTTATATTATGTATAACGACCAAAAGAGAAAAAAAAGAAAAAAAGATTCGAAAGCAAGCATTTCTTGATATCATCATCCATGCAATATTTTTCTTGATGGCTTTTAATATTTTCATCTGTCAGAAATTGTGGAAAAAAATATTTCTCTTCTTTATATTGTTCTATCTTTGTCGGTTTTTTTTTTTAGTAACTTTTCTTTTTTGATTACTCTCTCTCTCTCTCTCTCTCTCTCTCTCTCTCTCTCTCTCTCTCTCCATCTCTAACTTTATCTCTATCTTTATCTCTATCTTTTATCCTGAGCACGTGAATGCAATGAAAAGGTGGTATACCTTAGTTGAACATGGAAAATATTGTCATATCTTTGCTACACTCTCCACAAGTTCAACTACTATTCCTTGTCTCGAGAAAAATTACATTTGTCATCCAACCTTTTCCCTACGTTTCTTATCTCTTTCTCTCTCACTCACTCCTTCGTGTTTTCTTTCTTCGTGATTGCATTTCACTGCTTTCCTACTTACTTTCCTTCCTGCATTCCTGCCTTTCTACTGGCTTGCTTGCTTGCTTGCTGAGACGAACGATCCCGAAAAAGGAGATGATTAAATTTCCATATATCTTTTCTCGATTTACCACCATAGAAGACATAGATAACGAAAGGGAAACAGAAAAAACGAATTGCTTTTTTATTAACGTTTGACTTGTTATCAAATCTTTTTGCAAACTCCTTCTTTTTTTGAAGAGCAAGATAAGAAAAAGATAAAAGAAAAGGGAAAAAGAAAAAAAAAAGAAATCTTAATTAAATGATCTTCTTAAAGTTACATATTATTTTTCAGCAAATGGGATATCCATTATCTGACAAAACGATCTCGAGAAGAAAAGCGTTCGAAAATTTTCTTCTTCTTTTCACGAGAAAAAGAGAGAGAGAGAGACACACACACACACACACACAGGGAAAAAGAGAAAAAATAAAAAAAGTATTTCAACATTTTCATTCCATCTTTGTCGTTACTTTAGAAAACTTATTATTTTCTTTTCCTCTTATCTTTGAAGATTTCTCTCTCTCTCTCTCTCTCTCTCTCTCTTTTCTCTTTCTCTCTCTGTCTCTCTTGCACTCTCACGAGTCATTTCGTAATGGAATCGAACGATTACTCGGACCGATAGGACTTTCTTACTCTCCTTCTAAGAGAATGTTGGAGATCTAATAAAGGGAGCTTGGAGTAATTAACACTAATGACTGATGGGTAATTAACGATCGACCAAGCAAAACGACCAACCCATCTACCAACCATCCACCCACTCATCCTACTTACTTACCTAATTTCAACAACCTATATCTTCATTCTTCTTCTTCTTTTTATTTTTCTTCTTCTTCATTTTTCTTATTATCTTCACGCTATTTTGATTGATAGTTGATACGTTAATTCATAGAACAAATAATTTCTTAATCTATGATCTTAATAAAGATGTAAAAATTTATCTATAAATTATAAAATTTAAACCATTTTCTTCTTTTTATTATTTTTACACTATTTTTATTGTAAACACTTTTTCTCATAAGACAAATAATTTCTTAATCGATGATATTTATGGAGGATTCTAAAATGCACTTCATTTTTCAGAACCCATTAATTTTTCTTCTTCTTATTCTTACTTTTATCCTTATCCTTATCCTTATTCTTCTTCTTCTTATTTTTATTCTTATTCTTATTCTTATTCTTATTCTTATTCTTATTCTTATTCTTATTTTTATTCTTATTCTTCTTCTTTTTTTTCTTATAATCTTCACGCTTTTTTAATTGTTACTTAATACGTTAATTTATTGGACAAATAATTTTTTAATCGATGATCTTAATGAAGATTTGAAAATTTATCTATAAATTATAAAATTGAAACCATTTTCTTCTTATTATTATTTTTACATAATTTTTATTGTAAATGCTTTTTCTCATAAAACAAATAATTTCTTAATCGATGATATTTATGAAAGACACTAAAATTCACTTCATTTTTCAGAACCCATTAATTTTTCTTTTTATTCTTATTCTTATTTTTATTCTTCTTATTAACTTTACACTATTTTGATTGTTAGTTAATACATTAACTCGTAGATAAATAATTTCTTAATCGATTATCTTTATAAAGATTCTAAAATTCACTTTATTTTTCAGAACCCATTAATTTTTCTTCTTCTTATGTTCACACAATTTTGATTGTCAACAGATAAGCTTGTAATACAAATAAAATTTCAAATCGTATTTTGGAAACTAAAAATTTTTCTTATTATTATTTTTCTTTTTTGAACGTTCTCGCAAATTTTATTTTTTTTATAAATGCGTATCCTCGTTAAAAAAAAATAAAATAAAAAATCGATAATCATAATAAAATATCAAAGATTGCAAGATACTAATTGAAGCACCTAGAATGATAAAGATAAAAAAAGAGGGGAAAGAAAAAAAAGAAAAAAGGTTAAGAAGCATAATACAAGATTACTTAAACGTGATCTTATCGGTGAAGACACACCACGACGACCAACCCCCATCCCATTCCATATCCGGCTTCGTGGTCAATTCTGGCTTCAGGACATATTATCGTTCAACGTAGCACGATCTACGGATTAGTATGCTTGATAGCGCTTCTTGCCAAGTTTCAACGTACCATTGTGCATTATATTTTCTACTATCTTTTCTATTTTTTTTCTTTTATTTAATTCCATGTCATAAATTAAGAAATTATATTCATTCAATTAAAATTTTTACTAATATTTTAATATTTTACTAATATTTAAATTTCAATAATTTTATTTTTTATTATTATATCATTTTTTTATTATTTAAATATTAATCACGTCAAAATTCGAATTTGTTATATTAAAAGAAAACTTTATTTAAAAGTATTTCGTATTAATTAGAATTTAATCAATTGTCATAATTATCAAGCACTTTACTTATAAATAATCACGATTTTTATAAACAAAATAATCATTTTTATTCGTAGTATTTATTTTTTTTGCAATAGTAAAAAATAAACAACGCGTGATACGAAACCTTGATGAAATTTATATTTTTACTTATTAAAAATCATATGCATAAGAATGAAAATGAAAAGAACGGTACATATATACATATATATATTATATATAGATTAAGGGAGGGTAAGGTTAATTCGTACAAAAAAGGCATGTTTTTGTGAATTTTTTGTGACGACACAGTTAAAATCTCTTTATTAAACCCAATGGTATATTAAAGTATGACATTCGAAGAATATTGTATAAAATTTTCACGAAGAAATATTAAAAAATACGGCAATGGCAGCAATTATTCGGACGTGTCTCAGGGAAAAAGTAGAATTGCGGGGCCCCTCATAACTTGGTACTTGATCATCTGAAATCAAAAAATCATTTCAAGTTCATTTGTTAGATAATAGTTTTCCCCAGGTAACGCTGGGAGGGTTTTTCGAAATTTCAATTTTTCACTTTTTTGGAACACTTTAAAAAGAAAAACGCGATTTTTTGCGAAAAAAAATCGGCTAACTTTTTAATATTTCTTCGTGAAAATTCTATACAATATTCTTCGAATGTCGTACTTTAATGTACCATTGATTTTAATAAAGAGATTTTAACTGTGTCGTCACAAAATATTCACAAAAACATGCCTTTTTTTGTACGAATTAACTTTAACCCCTTCCCCTTTAAAAAAAAGAAAAAGTTTAAAAAAAAAAACATATATAAATTATCCCTATCATTTTTTGATAGCATAGTAGAAATTTAAAAGCAATCAAATTTTCAATTGGTCAAATTACACAGTTCAATTTTTTTTCTCTTTCGGGTGTGCAACATGTATAAGTAAATTATTAATCGATATTTTCACGCGGATGAATGAATGTCACGTAACGAAATCACATTGCGACACAATCATCCTATTGTCTTTCCATATCAATTGAATTTGAAAGAGTTGTGAAAACCAGCTAGCTATTCTTTCCACAGATAAATCTAGTACATGATTTGCATTTCATCAATACTGACAATCCATAAATTACTTCATTTCTTTACTTTTCTTTTCTTTTTTTTCGATTTATTTAAATTTTTTTCCTTTTTCTTATGTTTGAAGAGTTAAATTTAATTCATTGGACAATAATATTTCTTGTCATATGATAAATTTAAATTATTATATATTAATATTGTTTAAACAAGTAAAATGTATTGAAAGAGAAAAATAGATAATTACGAAAGATAAAGAAAAAAAATAATTAAATCTCATAACAAATTAATAAAGGAAAAATTCAATTATTTTATTTTATTATATATAAAATTACATATTACAAATTACGCAATATTTAAACAACAAAAAATCTAAAAAACAGAAATAATTTTATAAAAACTAATTAATCATCACAATAATATTCTATTATAAGCATTTTTAAGTTAATATTTGCAAAATAAATATATATATTAAATGCCATGATCGAACGATAAATTATTGTTCAAATAATGACAAAAATAATTTAAGTTAAAAATAATAATAAAAAAGAAAAAAGCAATTACGAAAGATAAAGACATAAGAACAATTAAATCTCATAATAAATTATAAAACGAAAAATTCATTTATTTTATTTTATTACATTAAAATTACAAATTACATAATATTTAAGCAAAAAGATATAAATTATTGACAAAATATTTAAATATTAACATTGTTTTAAATATTAACAATATTTTA